>NW_024877058.1:0-1847 GCF_018340385.1 Cyprinus carpio
GAGGCATGTTTTGATTTTTTTTTTTTTTTTTTTCTCTTTTACAAAATGACAGGGTGACATCCGTTCCTCTATAACGGCATCTTCAACAAAAATTGAGTATTTTGAGCTGAAAAACGCAAATTAAGAGGAGAAATTGAACTTGACAGCTTGAAAAGAGAAAAATTGCGCTAGAGATAGAGTTGCTTCAAAAGGACCTTCAGAGTAAGTGCTAATACACCATTTGACACATAGTTATGTAAAGTCACCAATACTACTATCTCTAATTGCAGGTCAAAAGATGACTTGCTGGCTTTTCTTTATAAAGAATTGTTTAAATAAAACTCGGGACTAAGCATATTGTGCTTTTTTTACACATTCAAATGGTGTTCCACAATTCTGTCCGCACTCTGCCACTAGGTTGGTCCAAGTGACTGGCTGGAGTCATCATCAGTGCACCCACCACAGGATCTCTCTTCTGATAGTGGATGTTATGAATGGCACATGCAACAATTATTCACAGGCCTGTCAGGTGCAACCCTCAGACTTTTCAGACACTGAAATCTTTCCTTTAGTTGCCCAAAGGTAATTTCAATCGTGCATGTCTGGCTAGAGCTGCATTGTACTTGGTTTTGTGGTCAGGGTTTGGGTCAGGAAGGCGTCATAAATACTGCCTGCAGGCATAGCCCTGTCTCAAGCAGGATCCCATCAAATCCCCTGTATAATGGGAAAAATGCAGTTTTGTTAGGCTCAGCATAAGTGTGTGTAATACTGTGAGCTTGACATTTATGTTCCCTTACCACGTTCAAATAATGTGCATAAATGTGACTCTCTGAAAATTCTTGAGTCATGCACTGATCCTGGCCATTTTGCTTCCACATTTGTAATATGGAACATAGTCACACACCATCTGTGAGATTTTACCCCAGTCAGTCAACTGCATACTTTTGATTTCATTCCTTTTTTTTTAATGTAATAAATTACTAATCTGGAATATTATAAATTGTAATAGTAACTTACCTGCACATTTACACTGTGAACCCCCTTTCGGTTCACAAAATCAAAAGCTATTTAGGCCAGGTGGGGCCTTGATGGGGATAATGTGTGCAGTCTATGGCACCAATCACGTTGAGGAAGCCTGAATGACACATACTGTTAGTCATACTTTTTGGCATGGTCATGATTGCATGTCATTAACAATTATAAATGTACCTGCAATATGCGAAAAAATTCTGCTTTACAACCTGGGGTCTTAAGTGGCTTGGGAATACCACAAAAACCCCTAAAACTGCTTGAGTGCCAGGTAAACTTTGTGAATGGCACGACAGACAGCGCTTTTCAATAAGTTCTCGTCTCCAATAGTATAAAGGAAAGTGCCACTTTCTTAAAAGAATCTCAGGGCAATGCACACGGCGTCTGTGCAGTTGTCAAAGCTTGACTCCTCCGTGTTGAACACTTAATGTGTGGTTCCAACAAATTAATGATGTAAATGAGAAACCTTGCCCCTCCACGAGGAAAAAGCGGTATCTATCAGCAATTACTACTTTTCGGCTGGGCTAAAGGATCCTGTCTATCCCGCAATACCCGATTAATTTGAAAGCTCTGCAATTATTCTTGCACCTTCGCAACAGGTTGCTCGGCGTGTAAAAGCGGACAAGACATGGCTGAGACAGACTTCCCTATCTCCTCCGGCTTATAGAGCTAAAATCTAATCCTGTTTGCATGAGGAAATAAGCCTGCTCCCGAGAGCAGGTTTGAGCTCTGGGACCTGTTGCTATGACAGCAAGAAGTCTAGGATGAGCTTCGAGAAGAACCAAGCGATCAAGATCATGTGCCAAATGGGTAACAATCAAATCCAGCTAACTGAGTTA
>NW_024877059.1:0-1976 GCF_018340385.1 Cyprinus carpio
TGACAAAAACATTGAGGAACCCTAAATTCGTGAATGGATTTCCTTTATTATTCGAAATGTTTTGTCGTGGTGATTTTTTGAAAATAACAGTAAAAAAGGGAAACATTACTTGTCTCTAGTATTTTTTAAATTGCAGCTGGTAAACATCACTCTCATACAAAACCATTTTTTCATACAGAGTAGAAGTCATTCCTGAGGAAATATGCATGGTCACTTTAAAAACACCGTATGGACAACGGTGAAAATAAAAAACTGTCATATCTGGATCTCACTCTGAGACCACCTCAGGCATGGGGCTTGGCTGACAGAGAGAGAAAACCACGGTTTGACAGAGAGAGTTAACATCTCTGCACCCACCAGGAAAAATAATAAATCATAATTGTGTTGTTGCTGCTCTTTTATCATTACAGCTTAAAACAAAATCTCCTAGGTCTATCCTTTTCTGTCATTTTTAGGGACAAAAAAAAAAAAACCTGGCGCAGACTGTAGGGGCACAGACAACATGATTTTAAATAATTAGGTTAAGGAGTGTATTTAATTGCAGCAAAAATGATTTAAAAAAAAAGTGAACTGGCTGTACCTGACGGGCAAAACTATATTTGCAAATGCTTGCAGATCAAGGAAAACGCTCAAAATGCTTTTCGTTGAGGGCGCAATAATTAGTCACATTTATTATATCCTGATTATATTTTTTTCAGTGTCCATTTTACCAATTCCAAACCACATCAATCTTAATAAATACTATACATTTGTTATTTAATCATTTATGAGTGATATATAATTGTCTTCAGTTGGCTGGAAGTAAAAAATCCCGCGCCCAGGAGGTTAACGGCTTGCGTTTTCTTGTCAAGCGCATTGGTCATAGAGCTTCCTATCGTGAAGTGGTGCCTCAGGTGTTAAAATAGGTTTTGTTATACATTATTCAGGTTCACCGCCACGTACTCCGTTTGCGAGATGCGATATATAGTAGGCTATGTGTATGCGGTGCAGAAGCAGTAGCGAGAGCGCGTTATTGTTATTATGTAAGCACATTAAAAATAATGCACGGCCGCTCAATCTTTCTCGTTAGCATACAGATTTCCCCTGCTTTTGTTACAAAATCCAGACACGCCGCGTGCTCCAGATACACACTGCTCTCTCGCCGGCGAGAAATGCGTGCACTTAAAACGCAGTGTTTCCTCACAAAGCTCAAACTGTGTCCTGTGCACAGTGTGAACACTCTCATCCATTAACATGGGGCTCCGGAAAAAAAATATGCATTGGCGATAGAGTTCGTGGAACTGGAGTTATGCAGTAATATGCCCAGTCTGTTGTGTTCGCCGTCCGGTTAGGCGACTCCATTCTGACTGGTTCAGATAGCAACACCAAACGGCAGTGTGTAATACCAATCATGGCCACCACCAGATGGAGCTATAGGATTACTTTTTAAAATAATTGTTGCTGAAACGTGTATAGAGCATTTAAATCATTTATAAAAAATCTTTCAAAGAATATGTATTTTAAAAAGCTAATGAATTTTACTGATAATATAGTTTTATATAATAATTTCACAAATAGATCATTAAAAGGATTTTTTACATTTTTATGTTAGTTAATCCTATCATTAAAAATATTAATGCTTATGTTATTTCACAGTACATAAACTATCTTAAAATAAAACTGTAAATAAAAAAATTCTTAGTAAATAATGTATTCAAATATTTTTAACTAAGCTTTAATTAACTATATGTGTGTGTTAAATGATATAGTTAAATAATATAGTCTTTAACATTAGTACAAGCTAAGTATTAACAACATATTTTTACTGCATTTGTTTGTGTTAGTAAAAAAAATAATATGTTAATTCATGGTACAGTAACTGATGTACATTAACTATAAATTTTAATTAATAATGTAGTAATCCATTTTTAACATAATATTAACTAAGATTCAAAAATGCTATATAAATAATGTACATGTTAACTTATATAATGTTA
>NW_024877060.1:0-1811 GCF_018340385.1 Cyprinus carpio
GCAGACGGAGTCCGTGTGAACCTGAATAATGTATAACAAATCTATTTCAACACCTGAGGCACCGCTACAATGAGCTTCCCCATGACCAATGCATGGCAAGAAAACATGCCCACATTCAGCACTCCTGAAAAATAAGGATTTTTTTTTTACTTCCAGACTTCAAAGACAATTTTTATATCACTCATAAATGATAAATACCAAATGTATAGTATTTATTAAGATTGATGTGATTTGAATTGGTGTAAAATGTGGCTTGGAAAAAAAATATAACTGTGAATATCAATGTGACTAATTATTATGCACTAAATCTAAAAAACATTTTAATGATTTTATTGATCTATAAGCATTTGTAAAATATTTTTGCCTGCATTACAGCTAAGTCCACGCTTTTTTTAAAAAAATATTTTATGTTGCAATTCAATATAATTCTTAACCTAATTCATTTAAAAAATCATGTTGTCTGAGCCTCTACCAAATTGTACTAGGAGTTTTTTTTTTTGTCCCTAAACTGATAGAAGATAAGGCCTAAGAGATTTCTTAAGCTGTAATGATAAAAAAACAACAACAACAACAACACACAATTACTGATTTTTTTTTTCTTTTTTTTTCTGGTGATTAAAGAGATGTTAACTCTCTCTCTCTCTCTCTGGCAGCCAGCTCCCCCAACCCCCCCTTCCCTCACACAGAGAGGGCTCCCAGAGTGAGATCAGATGTCTGATAGTTTTTTAATTGTTATCCATACAGTGTTGTAAAGTCGTGAAACTATGCATATCAGAATGACTTCTACTCTAAAGTGAAAAATGGTTTTGAAGTGTTTGTAAGCTGCAATTTAAAAATACAAGTAATGTTTCCCTCTTTTAATGTTATTTCAAAATCACTAATGCAAAACCGTTTCAAGCTATCCAAAATCCATTCGCAATTTAGGTTCTCAAGTTTTTGTCATCATGTAGACAAAGTTTGGTTATTGTATAGTGTAATTTTCCTCACAGGTAGTATGCATTAATTCCACCAACAATATTTTTCCAAAAAATCCACATTTTAAGACCAAAATATAACCGACTTCCTATTAGTTGCTGGCTGATGACTGTAAATTAGAGGATTGTCCGTCTTAATGTAAGAATGAATTTATGTACGGAGTTTAGGTATGCCATAGCTAAAACTAGCCCCCACTTTTGACAAAAAGGTAGCGCTATAGGTGCCTCCTCCACGCCTGTTACCTGAGCTTTTGCCATTGTCTATATATCATTAGGACTGATATGTTTTTTAACGTTTCATGTAATTCTGAGCATGTTATCTGCCTCAAAAATCCTGCCAGAACAGAATATTCAAGTTTGAAGCGTTGCCATGGAAACACTATAGTAGATATCAATATCCCCACAACAGATTTACATCGGCCGTGTTTTGTCATTATTCTGATGAAATTTGAAGCAAATCAGTGAAAATAGATGCTGAATTCAAAAGCATTTTGAAAATGACACACTTCCTGCTTTTTGTTGGTGGGCTGCTTTCACTCCTAATAGTTACATATATCGATGCATCGCCCACAGCGAGGCTCAAACAGGTGGTTTTGATAAAGCTCAGGTAGTGTGTATATATAGATGTTGTGGAGACATTTCCACACTACTTCTGTTTTAGCCTAATTTCAACGCCTCACCGCGGGCAAGCCGTTGAGGATATCAAAATCCCTGGCAATTTTGCATCCCCAATGTCTTGAGATCATGTTCACCGAGTTTGTGGCGAACGGGTAGAGAAAACCTCAGAGGAGTATTCCAAATTCAGAGCATGCTGTGGCCTAAATAGCTGACTTCCTG
>NW_024877061.1:0-1446 GCF_018340385.1 Cyprinus carpio
GTCATTGTATTACACAATATGAATACATGGAGTCAGTGAATAAATTTGTGGAAAAAAATAGACAAGGCTAGGCATATAAATGCGATGATCAAAGATAACCGAAGATTATCATAGAATGGTCAGTTAAAGTGTCTGTGAATCAGGAATTAATACAAAATGACCACGCACAAAACTCCACATACAAATATTTATTTGTATTATGATTTATTCTTTTCAAAGAAGTGAGTGACACTTCAACCTGCACAAGTGGTTCGTGTTATTTGAATCAGAATACGAAGCAGTCACGTGGTTGTGTGTGAAAACGAAGCTTCGGACGTCACAGATCACGTGGTTTTTGGCAAAACGAATCAAGCTCAGTACAGTGCTTCACTGTGAGATGTTTCTTCTTTTTTAATTTTTTATTACAAGCTTCAAGCCTCAGTGCCGAACGTCACATCACTAGAAATAATTCATATACAAAAACCTTGAATAATCTAAATGTTTTAACGTTTTTAATATATCCATAATCATAATCAATCCTTAATAAACTGACAGATGATAAAACACCAGTCAATATAATTGTACAAAACAAAGATTAAACCGTCTGATGTGCAGGTACAATGATAGACAGGATGAAATGAACGAGCAATCTTCATTTAGGAGCGAGGACCAATGGTAATAAGGTAAAAAGCAAATTCTAAGGATTTCTTGGTTCTTGCAGGACATAAGAAGCCCTTTGCTCTCTTGACTGGCTAAATGACCAGCTTTGCTTATTAATTTGAGCTGATAACCTGGACAAACACTTTCTGGCAGAGAGTCAATCCTCATATGCATACATGTATGTGAAGCTTAAAACCTAAACTAATATTTTTTTTATATAATAATAAATTTTCACATTTTGCTGCATTATATTTTCATATTTTTAAATTTTTGCATTTTTTTGTAAAATTTTAAAGTTATTAAAATAACTACTTTATGTGCTTTTCTCCATTTGGGAATACAGGATCAGTTCATTTGTATATTGACTGGGGATGCTTCAGTGCTCTGAGAGTGTTTATAGTGCTGTGAGTTTAACACTTCATCACTTCGACACATTACAATCACCACTGACATGACCTTCATCATCATCTTCATCTGACTTGCTAGTTAGCCTGCCTAGGAGTACAAGTTTGAGACATCAATTCATTTCTTCTAAGTATATTGTCAAGTTTTGAGTTGATTTTCTTCTGCAGTCCACGAAGACTAAAGATGCTGCACATTATTATTACTGTCAGGGAGTTTACACAGTGGTCCAGTGTTCACACAGTGATAAAGAGTGGTACAAAGAAGCCTCCCGAGGTCAGTCAGAGTCACAGTGACTGAACTGGTGCTGCAGCTGATCAAACACTATCACTCACTACTGACACACAGAGACCAAACACAGAACTAAAATGAGCTCAGAACTGTTTGACTGAGATCTGTCCTGTG
>NW_024877062.1:0-1964 GCF_018340385.1 Cyprinus carpio
TGTGTATAAGTTCATTTTCCAAAGTCCAAAAAGGGAATGCACAGCAAAGCCAGTGAAAATAAGACAACATACAATGCATTGTAAAAAATATGTTTTTATTAACAATAATATAAAAAAAAAAACTATAATAAAAAATAAATAAGTAAGCTTACAAAAATATTTATAAAATATTACACAAATGTTAATTATAAAACAAAGGGATCGATTATTTATCAGTAATTATGTAAAACCAGCAGAGTGACTGGGTATTCTGTTTTATTTACAGACTATGTCGATGACCTTATGAAACCTTCTGATACATAAAGTCGCCATTGGACCCCAAGCCATATCGCGGAAGTAGCTGCACTTTTAATCCCCATTCCACCTTCTCTGTCATCACAGTTTGAAAAACCACTCAAAGAAGAGGTGATTGCCCACCGTGTGTCACGCGATTCAGTCGGTGGCGGAACTCCAACATACTGTCCCGCTGGATCAGGAAACTGTAGGCGGATCCGGTTAACAAACACATGATGGGATGACAACCCTCACACTACACGTCCTAGGTAGCCCCAGCACCAGCTGACAAAGCTGCTACAGGCCAGATGCTTGGAAACGCCTATAGCAGGAAATAGAAAAACCTCAATATTGTATATAAAACCAGTGGTATATTGGAAACATGTGTATGTGATGTGAAAATATGTTTGATAAAAATTGATATTTTGATAGTTTTTGTCTTTGAATAACATGTCTTGTGTAAATCTACCCTTTTTGTATCTGTTGTCTTTTACTTGTTATATTATTTTACACAAACATAATTTCAGAAAATTTAATAAATACTTACTCTCTCTTCATTTCAAGCGTTCTCACTGGTCCATAGTCGGCTCTGTAAATATTATTGATATTTTTGTAAAGTATATGGATTTAAGCAGTTTGGTTCAAAACCTGGATGCTCAACCATACATGTTGGAGGGTCTGGAACCTCCATCATTCGTTTTACAACCTAAACAGTAATGTAAGACAATGAGTACATACTGTACATTAACCCATGTTCGGCCTTTTTAAATATGAAAAAAAAATAAAGGATATACAGAACTATTAACACATTATTCATAATATTGGTACTAGCTTATTACACTACCTTCTGTATTTCTTTTGCAGCAGATGTTTTCCTCTTCAGTTGGCATTTTTTGCACAGTTATTACATGTACACCTAATAAAATATATATATATATTTTTTTAAATAAAAAGGTTCTTGAATACACTTTTGTTAATAGACAAACACTTATTATTGTTATAAATTAAACATCAACTATTTTAGTAATTAGTCCAATTAAATAACAACGTATCTATAAAAGTATGAGTCAACAACAACAACAAAAAAACATACCACGCTTCTGAAACGTCGTTTAACAGCCGTTCTTGAACAGGTTCTGCTTCGATCATCTTCACTAAAATTTTCTGGGTCCCGATTCGGGCTCAAATTGGTATGGTTTTATTGACGCCATTGTTTCTAATACCACCAAAGCACAGAGACTACTGGTAAAGGTAAGGGCGTGACGTTTCCGAAGAAACGTGCGCACTGGGGCGGTTAGCGAATCACAAGCTTGCACTGAGCAGCTAACCAAATCCTGAGCCCTATTGGCTATTTTTGAGGGACTGGCTTCACAGGAACCAGAGACAAACGCATCCAGACGGGCGTTTACAAGGTAGGGACAGAGGCTAGTGTAGAATAAAGGTAAAATATATGAAAAATAATGCAATTTCTTAAAAAAACGAAGGCATTACAACCTGTTACAGTGCACCGCCACAAACAGACAGAAAAAAAGAGAAAAAACAATCAAGCTAGCCGAAAAAGCATGTTTTACCACCTTTAAATGGTTGGCATTGTGTCACGGAAATCATTTTTTTGCAGGTTTCGAACTTTTGGGGAAACTGACTATTGTTTGTGATGAGCGTGTAAAAAAAACCTGGGTTTTTCTACTCCC
>NW_024877063.1:0-1981 GCF_018340385.1 Cyprinus carpio
AAGGGCACTCCAATGAAACTATTATGCCTGGTTGAACTTAAAAGCCTTTTGGTGGAATTCATCAATTTAAGCTCATTTCAGAATATCTACTGCATGTCGGTGGTATCTGCTGTCAAGCATAAAGTGGATCCACATCCATAATCTTTAGCCCTCAAAAAACAATACAAAATGTCAGTAGTTACAAAACTTAGAATTCAAGCCACTTGGACACGCTAGAGGGCAAATCAAAGAAAAACTGTTATTATGCCATGGTGGACCTTAAAATGCCTTTAGTTGAATTTGTCTATTTTAAAATAGCTATTGCATGTTGGTAAGTGTCTTTGGTCTCTCTCTTACAAACTTAATCCACATCCATAATATTTCCCCATAACAACATCACAAAAACGCCAGTAGTTACAGCAGATTTAGAATTAATGCCACTTGACAACCTAGGAGGGCACTCAAAGAAACACTATTATTGCATGGAGGACCTTAAAATGCCTTTTGATTGAATTTTGTCCATTTAAAATAGCTACTGCATGTTGGTGTCATTGCTCTCGCTTACAAAGTGGATCCACATCCATAATATTAACCCCAAAAAGCATCATAAAATGTCAGTAGTTACAACAGAATTAGAATTTGGCAACTTTGTCACCCTAGAGGGCAATCAATGAGACACGGTCATGCATGGTAACCTTTTAAATGCCATTATGGAATTTATCAATTTAAGCACTTTCAGATTATCTACCCATAAAGTTGGTGCCTTTGATGGCTACAAACTGGATCCACATCCATAATATTTACCCCCACAAGAATCACATAAAAATGTCAGTAGTTACAAATTATGAATTAGGAATTTAGTTTCACTTGACACCCTTAGAGGGCAATCAAAGAAACAATGCCGCGCCAGCGGTGGACCTTTAAAGCCTTGGTAACTTGATCAATTTAAGCATCTCTTTTCAGAATAGCTATACTGCCATGACTTTGCCCTCAAGGACAAAATGGATCCATATCCATAATTCCAGCCCTAAAAACATTACAGTATTTTACAACAGAATTAGGAATTCAAGCCACTTGGATTATCCCTAAAGGGCACCTAATGAAACACCATCATGCATTGTAGACCTTTTTAAATGCCTCTTTTGTAATTGATCGACATTTGGGCATCTCTTCTTTCAGAATTAGGCTACTGCATGTTATGTCTTCCTTTCTCTGACAAAGTGTGGATCCAAATACATAATATTTCTAAAAAATAAAAAAAAAACGGGCAGTAGTTACAAATTAGAATTAGAAATCACAATTGACACCCTAAAGGGCACTCAATGAAACACTATTATGCCTCATGGACCTTGCCCTTGTGAATTTTATCAATTTAAGCACATTTCAGAATAGCTACCGGCTGCCAGTGTATCTGCTGTCGTTTTTTACAAAGTGGATCCACATCCATAATCTTAGCCCTAAAACATTACAAAATGCAGGTAGTTACAAAAACTTAGATTTCAAGCCACTTGACACGCTAGGAGGGCAATCAAAGAAACACTGTTATGCCATGGTGGACCTTAAAATGCCTTTAGCTGAATTTGTCCATTTTAAAATAGCTACTGCATGTTGGTGTCGTTGCTCTCTCTGCAAACCAATCCACATCCATAACATTTCCCCGTAACAACATCACAAAAACGCCAGTAGTACAGCAGACTTAGAATTCATGCCACTTGAATACCTAGAGGGCACTCAAAGAAACACTATTATACCATGGTGGACCTTTAAATGCCTTTGATTGAATTTGTCCATTTAAAATAGCTACTGCATTGTTATGTCATTGCTCTCGCTTAAGCAAAGTGGATCGACATCCATAATATTTACCCCCAAAAAGCATCATAAAAATGTCAGTAGTTACAACAGAATCAGAATTTAAGCCACTTCTGGACACCCTAGAGAGCAATCAAAGAAACACTGTTGCTATGCCACGGTGGTCCTTAAAATGCCTTTGAGCAACTGAACG
>NW_024877064.1:0-1399 GCF_018340385.1 Cyprinus carpio
TCTTTAGCATCAGAGGAGGTCATTTGCAGGCAGAGACACCAGGGATGCTGCCTTTAGTCAGGATGAGCTGATCTGAGCAGTTTGGTTTACAGCACCCACTTATAAGCAGTCCAATGCCACCACTTGATTTGCTGGGGTAGTCGTTGGCACTCAGGTTCATTTTTTGAACAAGGACATTAAGCCTTTGATTTCTGTGTAATATCTGTGGCGGAAAGTGCCCTTCAGCATCTTTGGGCAATGGGTGGGACTTTTTCACACATAAGCATCATGCAAATTACAAACATGTGTAATGTTTTCTGAACAGCAGAATGTGAGAACTAAAGAAAGCAGTCCTCTTGTTAAAGCGTAAGGCAACAGGATAACCCATTGATGAAGAAAAACCAACAAGACTGCCCCAAGAAAACTTACTTATTCTTAAATGGAATCACAAATGCTTCTATTTGTAGTCATCTGAGAGTCTACCTCAAATGAAACAGAACTGAATACAAACCAGTTGGACACGGGGAATTTCAGTCAGCAAACATTTACTAACTCTGATAGCACTTTCTGCTTTGATTGAATAGAAAGATGCCAGGAGTTAGAGTAGACATCGAAAGCTGGTTTGCACTCAAGAAGGCAAGGAAATGAAAAAGTGGTTACAGAGGAGGATGCAAAAATAGTGGCAAAATGCTGCCCCATCCTTTTAGCATTTAAAGTTAGAAGTTGGGATCAGAGGTGTATGTGTGCAAAAAGTTCATGAGAAGGGGAAAACATAAGAAATAGAAAATAGCTGGAGCCTTGTCTGCAGTTCATTTCCTCATTAAAACTACCCCAAAGAGAAGCACTTATGAACATAGGACCAATCAATGCTCCCATTTGAAGTAATCTTAATGGGTTGAATACTGTGATTAAATGATTTTGCATGTAGAACTCAGCTTGGAGTCCCAGAAGGCAATTATCTCTTGAAGCTCCTGGTCACATGAAACTACCCTCTGCAACAAATAGTACACTTAACAGACAAGCCAAGTGAAGCTGAAATCTTTTCCATTTTGGAGAATAAATCTTTAGCATCATGGGAGGTCATTTTGCAGGCAGAACACCAAGAGCATGCTTTAGGTAAAACAGCATGACATGTTAGATGGGGATGAATGACAACAAATTAGCCAGTAGGATGGAAGAAACGTATAAACTGCCCAAAGAAAGCACTTGTGTAATGGAATCACAGAGAAATGCTTCTATTTGGCGGATCGCTGTATTAGAGTCTACCTCCAAATGAGACAGAACTGAATACAAACCAGTTGGACACAGAGTTTCAGTCAGCAAACATTTACCCCAACGATACTTTTCTGGATTGAATAGAAAAGATGCTAGAGTTGATTATAGCTGGTTTTGCCTCAAAGAAGGCAAGGAAATGAAAAAG
>NW_024877065.1:0-1230 GCF_018340385.1 Cyprinus carpio
TAACCCGACGGTACCATTCCGTCCACGTCTCCGGTGGACGCCCTAGCAAGGAAGCGGTGCCTTCCGTTACTGGCCTGCAACTGCCAGCGTTGCCGAGCGATGCTTCCCAACCCTGTTTTAGATCAGTGTTCCCAACCGCGTTCGAGGCAACATGCATAATGTGTTCTGTGTACCTTAATCAAACACACTGATTCAGATCTAGCTCTTAGAAGGCTCGAGATTGAATCGGTTGATCTGTTAGATGCTCCTTTAACAGACACACCTGATTCGTGCTCAGCTCGTTAGTGAAGACTCAGCCGTGGTCATCGGAGAATTCTCAATACAGCAACGGCATCTGCAAGCCTCAGGGGAGCCAGGACAGCCTCCCCACTTTTTCGGTTATTCACGCACAAAGGCGCAACCTCAGGTGCGAAGCACAACTGCTCCCGGAGAACACCGCAAATACCAGGCCGAGGATGGAGTGGACGAAACCAACTCGGCTCCAATAAATGATCAAAAATTGGTAAGTCAGGGAGACCTGAAAGCAGCTGGGGGGCGGTGGGACCCTCCCCGTCTGCAGCGTCACCGAGCCTCGCCCGATCGGCCCGGCGGTGGCTCTGCTGCTGCGAGGAAATGCGGCATCGCTTCGTAACTCCCAAGCGGTTTGTCGCAGAGCCGCGTGCCTCATGTCGCCGGAATCCTTAAAACCGAGCGAGCAGAGGCAGGTCTCCAGGTGGCAGGTAAGCTCTGGCGAGAAATTTTCGACTATTTGGGATTTTGTCGAAAACCTTCTTTTTGCAAACCAGCACCAGGTATTTGGCCCA
The DNA here is from genome assembly GCF_018340385.1 of Cyprinus carpio. Taxonomy (NCBI): domain Eukaryota; kingdom Metazoa; phylum Chordata; class Actinopteri; order Cypriniformes; family Cyprinidae; genus Cyprinus; species Cyprinus carpio. The sequence continues at coordinate 804 of NW_024877065.1, forward strand.
GTCGAACCAAAGCAGCACAGAAAGATTCTCTGGAGTCTGGCGGTCAATAATCATCAAAAAAAGTGGAAATTTCCATCCACCTTGGCGAGGGGCCCTCAAAGCGTTCGAAGGTCGTGTGGCCCAGGTTGCTAAAATGGCTATAACTCCAGAGATGAATGAGATCGCTTCACCCAAATGCACGCCTATGCAAGGGCTCAGTCTGTGGTCAGGAGAAAAAAGGGTGCTGCGTCTGGCGCCTTGGTGGCGCTGCAAGCTGAAAAAAAAGGGAAAACAGAAATGAAACTGCACAACCAAACAGAACATGAAAAGCAGCTACAGCTTCGGCAGTGACAGTCAGTCCGATCGACTTGAAAAGTGAGTATGAAGGCCAGGCGGCCAGTCGGTACATTCCGTCTCCCGTCCTCATCAGCGGTGGACCGCCGCCCCT
>NW_024877066.1:0-2181 GCF_018340385.1 Cyprinus carpio
CTTTTCACAGAAGCACTAATCTAAGCCTCGTGTGCTTAGATGTTCTACAACAACTTAATAAGTACAAATCCTCCTCTAACACATTAAAATGTTTTCTTTCTGCATTGCAAAATAACATTTCACATTTTTAATACAATAGAAACAATTTTCATGTGGGCAAGCTTTTAGTGTTAACATTGCAGAAACCAACTTTCTCTTACAAATTAAGAAACGATTCAACACTTGGGCTGGCTTTTCTTCATTTGCTTAGTTGCATTAATATATAGTGCTACTGTACACAGAATCACTAAACTAAGCTTCTTTTGCTTAGAATTTCTAATATATCTTGATTAGTTTAAAACTCCTTAACACAATGTACCAACCTGTCTGTTCCTTGAGTGTACAATGTATAACATTTCATTTTAGTAAAGGTTAAGAAACATGTTATGTTATGGGCAATAGTAATGCATGTTACGTGTCTTAAACATTGCATAAATCCAACTTTCACTTTTTGTGGTAGAAGGTTTTGGGCTGGTGTGGGTTGGTGGATACCAGAGATGAGGAGAGGTTTGTCCTAGCATTGTGGCTTACCTTGTCGGTTCTATTATGTGTCGTTCATGTTGTTGCATTAGTTGTCACTTGTACAATGTGTCTTTTCTGTATAAGAGAGCTGTTTCTGTTCATGAAGACCCACAAACGACATGTTTTTAAAAAATCAGGTTTTCTGTTCTTGGCATTCGAAAAAACGGTTTCTCTTTCACATTTTTGTGGTTAAGAACGAGATCTTCAAGGGTACGCGTCTTCTATACTATGTTTAACTGCACTAACATAGTTACTGTCTTCACAGAGCACTAATCTGAGCATTGTGTGCTTAGAAGTTCTTCAGAAAGTGAATGAGTACAAACTCCCTCTTGAAACATAAAATGTGTCTTTCTTGCATTGGCGCTTGCATTTCAATCAGCAGCATTAAGATTGCATGAACCAAGTTTTGTCACTACATCCATTAGAAGGTTTCCTGAACATATGTTCCAATAGCATTCTCTTCATATGCTTAGTTGCCATTGGGTAGTGTTACTGTTTACAGAAGCACTAATCTAAGCATTTGTGTGCTTGTAGTTCTACACAATCCTAATGAGTACAAAACTCCTCTTAACTACAATTAAAAATGTGTCTGGTGTCTGCATTAGGTAAATAACATTTCAATCAGCAGTTTTAAGATTGCATGAACCAACTTCTCACTGGTTACCAGAGATAGAAGCGTGTTCGAAACATATTAGGGCTTGCATACATATCATCTTTCTCCCTTCATTCGCTCCGGCGGCCCTTAGAGTTGCACTAACATAGTTTTAACTGTTTCACAGAAGGCACTAATCTACAAAGCATGTGTGTGCGTGTAAATTCTAACAATAACTATGAGTAATCAGAAGTTCTAAAACCTAACTTCCTCCTAACACATAAAATGTGTCTTTCTTCTATCTTTTTCTTTCTCTTCCTCAAGATTGCAAGATAACATTTCAATCAGCAGTTTTAAGATTTCATAGACCAACTTTCTATTACAGAGATAGAAGGTTTTCAGCATATATCTCTGCCTTCATTATTTACCTACATTTGTTTAGTTGTTTCCAATATAGTGTTTGATTCACTGAAGCACTTCAGAAGCCAGAGGTGTTTAGCACGGGGCTCTTATCTTAGCTTGGAGCATAAAGTCCCTAGTACAGTAAAGCACTCTCTCTCCAAAGCATTTGGAAATATATTTCATTTCACATTTTAGGAAACATCTTTCATGTAGGCAAGCTTTTATCTTAAAAATCGTATAAACCAACGTATCGCTTACAGAGATAGGAAGGTTTTTCTGCACATATGTGAGCTACTGGATCTTCATCATTTGTTATAGTTGCACTAACAATGCTGTTAATGTACAAAGAAGCCTTTAAAAACCCTTGCAATACATTAAAATCTGTCTTCTTTTCTGGGATTGGAAAAAACGTTTCTTTTCACATGTTAGAAACATCTTTCCTGTAGGCAAGCATTTGTCTTAACTTTGCATAAACCAACTTTCTCTTACAGAGGGCGAATGTACAGGAGCTCTTGTCTTAACTTAATGAGCATAAAAACCCAAAAACATTGAAAACTGTCTTTCAGTTTTTGAAATTACATTTCATTTCACATTATAGAAACATCTTTCATGTAGGCAAGCATTAG
>NW_024877067.1:0-2078 GCF_018340385.1 Cyprinus carpio
TGAAAGAGAAGAGAGAGAGAAGAGAGAGAGAGAGAGAGAGAGAGAGAGAGAGAGACTTTTAGTTTTTCTTTATTTTAACAATTATAACATTACACCTGGCAAAGGCGGTATTTATAAAATACATAAATTTACATCAATATACAAAAAATCTCCTTACATTCATGTGTGTAAAATTTCATCTTCTAAATCACATAGAGCCGCATTTCAAAGCCCAAGTATGTTTCAAAACGTGCAGATCTCCAACCATTTTATAATACAAAAATATGAAAGCTCAACAGTAAGCCCGGCGCCAGATAAAAGTCCTTTTTAAAAGTCATATTTAACATCCAGTAGAAACATTTTTATTCATCCTTGCTTTCCTTGTTAGCCATACCTGTAGCTAACTTTTTGTGACTCATATAAAAATTAATTAAGACATCACTTTTCTATTTGGTAATATTTATACTTCGGTACTAAAATGGCCCGCTTAAAAGTAAATTCAAAGGGTGCCAAATTTTTACTCCAATCATCCACCAACAAGCCAAAACATTGGCTTCAGTACTTTTTGCAAAATAAATGATACATATCTTCATGTTTCAAAACAAAAAGGACATTTCATCCCATACAGTTTCGGATCAATATAGCCCTGTATTCTGTGTAGCTATTATTCCGTGTATTTCTCGCCACTGGGGTGGGTTTCTCTTATCAATAGGGGCGTTTATATAGAGTCCTCCATACCTTAGGTGATCCATCTAACCCATCTATCACTTATACTTTAGAGGAGTCTAAAACATCTTTAGAGACTCATAATGCATTACTTTACAAGTATAATACAGCTCTCTTTCCTATATCCTTAAAACAAATTAGGCTCTAGGTTTTAAAACTCAACGCTTTCCTTCATCTCCTGCCCTTGTCTCAGCTGCCCTTTCGGTTGGAAATTCAACCATCTCATTAATATATTGTGGTTTCGACTTCCTCGTCTTAATAACTCTGTAAATGTTGATGGTATTACACAGATAAGAATTCAATAGTCACCCAATCTTTCCGCCCAATAAAGCGACCGAAGTGTGATTTAATCCCAAGCTTTGCTTGCCCCATATCCGTTGAAGAAGACATCCTGTTCACTCTTAGTCCAAAGATGAGGAAACTTTTTATAAACTGGGCCTTCACCATAGCGAGCTTTGCACGTGAATATGGAGTTCAAGATTATTTTTGTTTTATAGGGTTAGTAACAGCAGGGATTATAAAGAAGAGGTTCTTCTTTAATCGCATGATCCTCTTACAATTCCTTTAGCTTCTCATTACACTCTTTCCAAAGCTGTTCCCTTGACATGATTGTTAGAACGGACTATATAAAAACTGGAGTTATTGTTATGTTCAACTAAATACAGTATCATTTAAATTTATTAGTTAAAACACAGTTGTCAACCGGTCTAATCCCAGTTGTCCTCTATACTCACTCAAAAGAGACCACAAAGACCACCCATGAGCCCAGTAACGTCTTTCCCATACAGAAGTCTCTCTGATGGCAGCTTTTGTGTCTAAGCACTAGCAAGGCAAAAAAGCAAGGCAAATAAGCAAAGCAAGGCAAGCAAACAGCAGCAGCAAATACAAAAGCCGACAAAAGAGCAAGGAAAAAATCTACAGCCAATATCAAATTAAATCCTTCCCCCCTACTTCACTTCAGAGGGGGTAGGTAGGATATTTAGATTGAGGAGCGGTACAGCTGGTCTCAGCCAGAGTGCTGACCGGTCCAAAAAAAAAAAAAAAAGGAAGTTGTGGGTTCAAACCACAGTACATTTCTGAATGCTCCATTACTGATGAGCAGCAGGGTGGGTGGTCCAATGGGGGGTCCAATACAGCCATTTTATGCCACAATGTTGAAGCAACAAGATTATTGACTATCAGGACCCTACCCCTGTAGGAGAGCTGAGGAATTAACCATTTCCAATTGGACTAACCGGAGACGCACTTTTTCCAGTAATCCTTCCCAGTTCTTTTCCTTATAAACCTTAGAACCTAAAAACACTCCTAAAAACTTAAAACCATCTTTTCTCCAAGTGACATTATTTGGCAGCTGTGGGACATTAGATCTTTCT
>NW_024877068.1:0-1959 GCF_018340385.1 Cyprinus carpio
ACATGATCAAGTTGTCTTTACTAGGTGTAGACTGGGGAATTCAAGACTTACCCATGGGTTTGTATTAATAGGCGAAGTTCCTCCTTTATGTCTTTCATGTAAAGTTCCTTTGACTATGAAGCATATTTTGTTTGAATTGTATATTTTATGAATGCTGCTTTAGAAAACGCTCTTTATCAGAAACCATGCTTGCATATGGAAAATTTGACAATGTACCACCTAAAGTATTTTTAGAATTTTCATCTTATTTAAGTTGAAAGTTTATATAATGTAAATTTTATGGATGATACTGAACTTTCTTTTGCCATGTGTAAATAGCCAATGATGCTTCTACATGGCAATAACCACAACTCAATAAACAAATTTAGCTGCTTAGATGTGGTGCTCTTATTTTAAGTTTTTTTTACTGTTTGAATTTTTATTTATTTTATGTATTTTAGTTGCTGATACTTGTTCTCCTTGTTGTTTAAGGTTATTTTAAAGTTCTCTATTTTGATTTTTTAAAGCTATTTATTAGTAAGTTTTGCAGGTGTCGTGAGGCTTTACAGGTTGTACTAATATTTGATCCGTTTTAATTATTAATTTCGAGGTTCAGGTTTCAAAAGCCCTGATCAGCATGAAGAGTCGAACACAAAGCTATGCTTTATTATCTCACTATGAATGGCGTGGATAATGGAGATATAATTACGTTTTGGGCCTGTTATCAAATGTGTGATAACTGTTATTGTTTCATTAATTAAATATCCGTTCCTGTGTCCTGCGGATGTAACGGGCGGTTCTTGCGAGCAGACTGTTTCTCTGGCATGGAAACGTGCATTGACGTCGTTCAACAACTTCAGAAGACATCCTCACATTCGCATGATCACAGAGATTGGACTTCTTCCGATGCTCAAGGTGGAGTATGGCTTCAGACCTCAGAGACTTTATGTGAATGGAAGCACGATGATTGGCACTGAAAAAGAGAGAATGGCTGCATCTTTACACAGTCTGCGGTTTGTGGGTAGATCGAGGAGGCATCATTCGTAGTCATGGTTGTGGGAGACGGGGCATGATGGTCAGAGCTGCTACTGACGGTACAGATAAATATCTCAAATAGAGACTTGAATACGCGGATATGAAAGGTCAACAGTCCTGATGAAGATTCGTGCACTAAAACACTGTACAAGTAAAAAAAAAAAAAAAAAAAACACCCAACAAATTAAATACTTGACTTTTTTCTGTCCTTTTTAATGTTGTTGGCCGTTGTTATTCTATCGTAAATTTCTATCATATTTTTAGCCATTCTTTCATGCTCAGAATAATACTAAATAGATTATATTTAATACATGTATTTTATATTGTATATTTCTATTATTAATATTTTATACAGTAACTTTATTTATATGATTTAAGTTATAATGGACTGAGCAGTGTACTTATTAGTACAGTAAAGGATGTATTTCTTTTTTTCGTAGATTATTTATATTTTTGTTAGCCATTTTTACTCATGCTAAGAGTAATATTAAATATTAATTCTTGTATTGTATTTATATTGTGTCTATTTCATTATATTATAAATATTTTGATTTTCTGATTTATTAATCAGCATTCATAATTCAAAATATAGGTTTTTTGTATTTTTTGAATCATTTATTATTCGTAGTTTAATTTATTTTTTCTAAATATCCACAGCTTCAGATATGCTGATGTTTTCCCTCCCTGTGATGTCTTACAAGCCTCGAGTGGAAGGCCGTCGATGCACAAACTAGAAAGTATGCAGGTCAGTGTGCTGGCTGTATCACTAGTTACATCATACACTCACTGCTTCATTACTGCACTACAATCTGATTAAACACTGGATTAAATATTAAAAACATCAGCATCACAGAATATCTGTATTCTCTGTTTTCTCAGTGGATGTGACTCTGGATCCTGATACAGCTCATCCTGACTCATTCTGTCTGATGATGGAAAACAAGT
>NW_024877069.1:0-2073 GCF_018340385.1 Cyprinus carpio
ACATTTCAATCAGCAGTTTGTAGATTGCATGAACCAACTTTCTCTTACAGAGATAGAAGGTTTCGAACATATGTGGAGCTTGCATTCTCTTCATATGCTTAGTTGCACTAACATAGTGTTACTGTTCCAGCTTAGCTACTAATCTGGCTATTGTGTGCTTTTAGAAGTTCTATTTAAACAACTCTTAATGAGTACAAAACTCCTCTATGATTACTAAATGTGTTCTCTGTACGCAAACAATATCACAATCCAGCAGTTTAGACAATGCATGAACCAACTCCTCTTATAGAGATAGAAGGTTTCTGAACATAAGGTGGGCTTGCATTCTCTTCAGATGCTGAGTTGCTAAAAATGCAAATTGAGAAGTTATCGTTCACAGATAAACTTCAATCTCTGCTACTGTGTGTTTAGAAGTTCTACAAATGAATCAATGAGTGTTAATAAAACTCCTCTAAGACATTAAAACGTGTTTTTCCTGATTTCAAATAACATTCTTAAACAGCAGTGTTCTGGGTGATTTGCATTTGAACTTAATTCTCTCTTACATGAGATAGGTTATCTTCAGCATATTCCCTGCCTCCTCTTACTTTTCATTTGCTTAGATGCACCAACATAGTGTTTCATTCAGTGGAGCACTAAACTAAGGGTGCTTTTAGCACAGGAGCTCTTTATCTTAACTTGAGCATAAAACCCAAAACACATTAAAACTGGTTCTCAGCATTTGAAAATATATTTCATTTCACATTTTAGAAACATCTTTTCATGTAGACTGGCTTTAAATCTTAAAGAGTGCATAAATAACTTTCACTTACAGAGATAGAAGGTTTTCTGCACATGTAGGCTTAGATTCCTCTTCATTTGCCTTGGTGCACTAACATTGTTGATTGTGTACCAGAGAAGCCTTAAGAAACCCCTAACATTTAAAATCACAATATTTTCCTGAGTTTGGAAAAAACATTTTCTTTTCACATGTTAAAAACATACTTTCCCTGTAGGCAAGCATTTATGCTTAACTTTGCACCAGCTTAACTTTCTCTTACAGAGATGAGAATGTTTTCAGCATATGTGGTCTTTCATTATTTTCATTTGCTTAGTTGCTCTAACATAGTGTTTCATTCACTGAAGCACTAAAGCTAAGAGGTGTTTAGCACAGGAGCTCTTGTCTTAACTTAATGAGCATAAAAACCCAAAACATTGAAAACTGTCTTTCAGTTTTTTTAAAAATTACGTTTCATTTCACATTATAGGAAACATCTTTCATGTAGGCAAGTAAGCATTAGTCTTGTAACATTGCATAAACCAGTTTTCTCTTACAGAGATAGGTTTTCTGCATATGTGGGCTTTCATTATTTTCATTTGCTTAGATGCACTAACATAGTGTTTCATTCACTGAAGCACTAAACTAAGGGTATGCTTAGCACAGGCTAGCTTTTATCTTAACTTCTAATGAGCATAAAAAACCAAAAACACATTAAAACTGTCTTTCAGCATTTGAAAATTACATTTCATTTCACATTTTAGGAAACATCTTTCATGTAGGCAAGCTTTTTAGTCTTAAAATTGCATGCTAAACCAACTTTCTCTTACAGAGATAGAAGGTTTTCTGCATATGTGGTCTTTCATTATTTTCATTTCTTAGTTGCTCTAACATAGTGTTTCATTCACTGAAGCACTAAACAGTGTTTAGCACAGGAGCTCTTACTTGTTGGCAATCAGCATAAAAACCCAAAACACCATTGAAAACTGTCTATCAGTTTTTTGAAAGTACGTTCATTTCACATTATAGAAACATCTTTCATGTAGGCAAGCATTAGTCTTAACATTGCATAAACCAGGTTTCCTCTTACACACAGAGATAGAGGTTTCTATGCATATGTGGAGCTTGCATTCTCTTCATATGATTAAGTTGCACTAACATAGTGTTACTCACTGAAGCACACAATCTGTTATAAGCATAAAGCTCCTAACACATTATCAGTTGTCTTCTGCATTGGAAATAACATTTCATTTCACATGTTAGAAACGCGTATCTTTCATGTAGGCAAGCATTAGTCTTAACATTGCATAAACCAA
>NW_024877070.1:0-1891 GCF_018340385.1 Cyprinus carpio
AAAGACAGATTTTAATGTAAGTTAGGGTTTTTAAAGGCTTCTTTTGTACATTAACAACATTGTTAGTGCAACTAAGTTAAATGGCGACAACTAAATTCACATATGCAGAAAAACCTCTATCTCTGTGTTTAAAAGTTGGTTTATGCAATTTTAAGATTAAAAGCTTGCTCACATGAACATGTTTCTAAAATGTGAAATGAAATATATTTCCAAATGCTGAAAGACAGTTTTACTGTGTTTTGGTTTTTATGCTCAAGTTAAGATACAAGAGCTCCTGCAGTTAAAAAACCCTTAGTTTAGCGTTCACTGAATGAAACACTATGTTAGTGCATCTACAAATGAAAATACGAAGGCAGAGATATGCTGAAAACCTTCTATCTCTGTAAGAGAAAGCTGGTTCATGCACTCTTAAAACTGCTGATTGAAATGTTATTTGCAATGCGGAAAAAACACATTTTAATGTGTTAGAGGAGTTTTGTACTCATTAAGTTATTGTAGAACTTCTAAGCACACAATGCTTAGATTAGTGCTTCTCAGAACAGTAACACTATGTTAGTGCAATCTAAGCATATGAAGAGAAATGCTTCCATATATGTTCAAACCTCTCTATCTCTGTAAGAGAAAAGTTGGTTCATGCAATCTTGTTAAAACTGCTGATTGAAATGTTATTTGCATGCAGAAAGCATTACTTCCTTAATGTGCTAGAGTGAGTTTTTGTACTATTGTTATTGTAGAACTTAAGCACACAATAATGCTTAGATTAGTGCTTCTGTGAACAGTGCAACCATATGTTAGTGCAACTAAGCATATGAAGAGAATGCAAGCCCACATATGTTCAAAACCTTCTATCTCTAAGAGAAAGTTGGTTCATGCAACTTAAAACTGCTGATTGAAATGTTATTTACAATGCAGAAAGACACATTTTTATGTGTTAGAGGAGTTTTGTACTCATTAAGTTATTGTAGAACTTCTAAGCACACAATGCTTAGATTAGTGCTTCTGTAGAACAGTAACACTATGTTAGTGCAACTAATCATATGAAGAGAATGCAAGCCCACATGTGTTCAAAAAACCTTCTATTTCTGTAAGAGAAAGTTGGTTTATGCAAAGTTAAGACTAGTGCTTGCCTACATGAAAGATGTTTCTAAAATGTGAAAAGAAACGCTTTTTTCAATGCAGAAAGACAGATTTTGAATGTGTTAGTTTTAAAAGCTTCTTTGTACATTAAACACAATGTAAGTGCAACTAAGCAAATGAAAAATAATGAAAGTTTCGACATATGCTGGAAAACCTTCTATCTCTCTGTGTAAGTGAAAGTTGGTTTATGCAATGTTAAGACTAATGCTTGCCTACATGAAAGATGTTTCTAACTTATATGAAATGAAATGTTATTTGCAACTCTCAGACAGACAGGTTGTTATTGTGATAGGAGTTTTTAAACTAATCAAGATATATTAGAAATTCTAAGCAAAAAGAAGCTGATTTTAGTGATTCTGTGTAACAGCAGCACTATATTAAAGTAACTAAGCAAATGAAGAGAAAGCCAGCCCACGTGTTGAAGCGTTTCTTAACTTTGTAAAGAGAAGAAGCTGGTTTCTGCAATGTAAACCACGTAACGCTCTGCCTCCACATGAAAATTGTTTCTATTGTGTATTAATGAAATGTTATTTTGTAAATGCAGAAAGAAACATTTTAATGTAAGTTAGAGGAGTTTTTTTACTCATTCAGTTGTTGTAGAACATCTAAGCACAAGACGGTTAGATTGGGCTTCTGTAAACGTAAACACTCTGTTACTGAAAACTAAGCATATGAAGAGATAGTAACCCACAATGTTCACAACCTTCTATTTCTGTAAGAGAAAGTTGGTTTATGCAATTTAAGACTAATGCTT
>NW_024877071.1:0-1349 GCF_018340385.1 Cyprinus carpio
ATGATTCTTCAGTTAATTTTAACCATATGTGCTGTTCTATAAAAATAACATGTGTGTGTATATATATTATATATTATTTATATTATTGTATATATATTATATATTATTTTCAACATTTACTGTGTGGTACAATTTAAAATAACTGTTTCCTATGTTGAATGAACTTTATTCCTGTGATGAAAAGCTGAATTTTCAGCATAATTTACTACTTCCAGTCTTCAGTGTCATATGACTCACAAAACATTTCTTATTGTAATCAATGTTGATATTATCATTGCCACTACAAGGATGAAAGCACATTATTTTCTGAAGGATCACGTGATGCTGAAAACTGGAGTAATAATGCTGAAAATTCAGCTTTGCATCACAGGAATAAATTACGATAATTAGGAGATATATTCAAATGTAAAAGCAATTCATTTAAAATTGCTTAAAAAAAAAAAAAAAAAAAAATGCAATGCTACTGTTGCATATATATCCATAGAAATATATTATATGCTTATATATATATATATATATATATATATATATATATGCATATATATATATGTATATATATAATATATATATATATATATATATATATATATATATATTATGAATTATAAATACATTTGATATAATTTTATTTGAATCTATATTTCAGGAATGTTTAGATGATGCATGCTCTGACAAGAAGAAGCATCCCACAGAGCAGGTCACCCCAAAGACTGTCTCTCTTCACCATAACATCACACCAGGCACTTTGACAGTGAAGGATCAAAGGTCAGAAGTGTTTCTTCCAGATGCATACAGACACTAATGTGTGTTAACTGTCTGTCTCATATGTGCACACAACACAAAGACAAATAATTTAAGTAATCCTGTTAATCTTCTGTAGAACACAACACCATTGGCCATAGCCTCGTCCCCCGTTCAGCTTTCGCACTGGACCCTCAGAACCCGCAGTGGCCTTTGTGTTGGACCATAGATGGACAGATCTAATGAGAACTGCCCATGATCATCACTTGGTAACACACCATGGGAGCAAGGATCTTCTTAAACAGGTGGATGGCTTGTTTTTTTTTTTTTTCTTCTTCCTTTGTTCTCCACAACTTTAGATTGTTTTATTTTTACTATTATTGTAGTTGTTGTTGTTGTTGTTGTATAATCTACCATTTTAAATTAATTTATTTCCATTTGTTAATTTAAATACCAGAAGTATTGTTTGCACTGTACTTTAGTGTGTTTTTTAAATTAATTGTATTGACTTGCATTGTTATTTTATCTTGCTCAGTTTTGTAAACACTAAATGTTAGTAACTGCTATTATTAAATGCAGTAGATGATTAGACACAAAAACATTTAACT
>NW_024877072.1:0-5614 GCF_018340385.1 Cyprinus carpio
GGTTACTTGATCCTCATAAGTCGTCCTCCCAGAGACCACACACGTAAGGTTGGCGCCGTGGCTAGTTGGTTTAAAGCGTCTGTTCGTTAACCAGGAGATCCTGGGTTCGACTCTAGCGGTGCCTTTGTGTCCCCGTAATGTCCTCACCGTGTGCTTTCTAAGATCGGACAGCAAACAGGGTAGTGAGGAGTGCATGAGGTCAAGCATGCAGGGCTGGCGTACGTGGACTAGTGTGTTTAAAAACAAAAAGTGAAGGAAAGTGAACGTTGACATACGCCAAGTTGGTGACCACACTCAGACTTGTGCTCTGCATTTAACTCATCCAAAGTGGGCACCCCACGCAGCATTGAACACGAAACACACGTGGAGCATTGGGCAGCCATTTTATGCTGCGTTGCACGGGGACGGAGCAGTTGGGGTGGTCAGTGGCCTTGCTCAGAGGCACCTTAAGTACGTGGTATGCCACGACCGAGACTACGATCCCAAACCTTTAGGGTTAGGAGTCAAACTCCTCTAACCATTAGGCCACGGACTTCAACAGGAGATCATGGGTGAGAATCCCAGCCTTTTCCTTTGTTTGTCCGCTCGTGTGTCTTTGCGCAGCGGGTCCTTGTGGAGAGTGTGCTTTTGAAAACAACCCCTCAGCAGCTTTGACGGATAGAACACCATGCAAAGTGCCAATGCTGTGAGGGCACCTTGGCTTAAAGTGACCTGTCTTGTAAACAAGAGATCCTTGTTTTTGAACCCTTGTGTGGGTTCTCCTCGACGCGTGTTTGCGCTCTGTCGGCTCGTCATTGGACAGGAGACCCTGACAATGCTGTTGCTCTTTTGAAACCGGGCGCGGTCAATTGAATAGCGGAACCCGGGACCCGTCTTTCCCGTGCACAGAGCGCTGATCATTTAGCATTGCTGACAGCTCTTGGTGCAATGGATAGCGCATTGACTCTCTATATTGCCAATGAGGCCATTCAAAGGTGGTGGGTCTCTCCAGAATTGATTTCTTTGGCTCTGTTAAAGGGAGCGCGGCCAACAAACACAAGGCTAGCGGGCCACCCGACTCAGTTGTCAAAAAAAATATTTTAGGCGGTGAAGTGCCTGCCGTTGGCCTCTTTCTGGGATCTCAAACAACGTCTAGACACGCTTTTCAAGGTTGGCCCGTGGCTTAGTTGGTTAAGGCTGTCTAGTAAACAGGAGATCATGGGTTCGAATACCAGCGGTGCCTTGTGGTGGTAAGGCACCACCTTGTATTTTGTGGTCTTGCTTTCCACAAACAGGGGGTGCAGAGGAGCAAGGCAGCATGTGATTTCATTTGCGAACTATCCCTCAGCTGATACCAAAGAATGCTGGCCCAGGGCAGTGCAGTAGGGTGCCGTGGCTTAAGCTGGGTCTTATCGCTGTCTTGTAACAAGAATTCTTGGTGTAAATTCCAGCAGTGCTGTAAATGGTGACTTTTGCTTTGGGGTTTTTCTTGGAAAGGAGGCCCTGATAGTGCCGTCTTTTCAAACTGCATTCCATCTGTGCAGAGGATTAAGGGACCTTGTCTTCATATCCGCCGAACATGCAATCAATGCTGAAGGACTTGCACAAAGCCCGAAACGCAATACTCTGTGTGGCTCTGTTGGCGCAATGGATAGCGCATCATTGGAATTCTGAGACACCTGAGGCCATTCAAGGTGGTGGGTCGAGTCCACCAGACTAGAGTCGTGACTTTTGGCATTCTGTAAAGGCACTTGGCCAACAAAACACAGAGTCTAGCTGCCACCCACTAGTGTCCTAAATAAAAATCTTTAGTAGCTGTGCAGTGCTGGCTCTTGGCTCTTCTTGGATGTTTTGATCCTCTAAGTCGCCTCCCAGGAGGCAGCATTACGAGGTTCTTGGCAGTGGCATTAGTTGGTTAAAGCTTGTCTAGTAGACAGGAGAGAATGGGTCCGATCCCAGCAGCGCCTTTTGTGGTGATCAAGCACCACCTTGTGTTGTGTTGGTTGCTTTCAGCAAAACAGAATGATGGCCTGGTCCCAACGCGGATGGCGCCGGGCTTTAGCTGGTCAAAGCGCTTTGTCTTGTAAAACAAGGAGATCCTGGGTTCGCAATCCCAGCCCGGGTGTGCCTCTAAAAAATCTGGAACTTTCTCTGTGGGCTTCTTTTTTCGAACAGAGGCCCTGATAGTGCTCTCTCTGTTTTTTGAACTGCATTCTAATTTTGTAGAGGACCCAAGGACCTTGTCCTTTCCTACTACCCGAAACACGCAAAAACTCAGTGCTACAGACTGGCAAAATCCAGGGATGGCGCTACTCTTTTTGTGTTTTTTTTTTGCCCTTCTGCTAATGACGCTTGGGGCTTGAAAAAACACACAGGCTAGATGGCCACCCCTGACTCAGTTGTCAAAAAAAACTATTTTAAGCTGTGCAGCTGCCTTGTGGCGTTTTCTGTGGGTACTTTGACCTCTAAGGTCCTCCCAGAGACCAACACACGTAGGTTGGCGCGAAAGCTTAGTTGGTTAAAGGCGTTCTGTCTCAAGTAACCTTGGAGATTCCTGGGTCGAACTATAGAATATAAGCGGTGCCTTTGTCATCCATCCATGTCACTCAAACGTGTGCTTTTCTAAGATCGGACAGCAAACAGGGATGAGTGAGGGAGTGCAGAGGTACGCATGCAGGCGCTGAAGCGTCCGTGGATAGTTTGTTTAAAAAAAAAGTGTAGCAACGTTGACGTGACGATACAGCCAAGTATGGTGACCCCTACTCAGAATTGGTGCTCTGCATTTATACTCATCCAAAGTTGCACACGCATGCAGTGAACACAGAAACACAGGGTGAGCATTGGGCAGCCATTTATGATGCGTTGCACGGGGAGCAGTTGGGGGTCGGTGCCTTGCTCAAGGCACCTTAGTCGTGGTATTGCAGGCCCGAGACTGATTCCCACACCTTAGGGTTAGGAGCAACTCTGCTAACCAGTAGGCCACGACTCAACAGGACGATCATGGGTGAGCATCCCAGCATTCCTTTGTTTGGTCCGCTCGTGTGTCTTTGGCCAGAGACCACGGTCCTTGTGGACGTGTGCTTTTGAAAACAACCCTCAGCAGCTTGCAGGATAGCACACCATGCAAAACGGCCTGCTGTGAGGCACCTGGCTTAAATTGCTGTCTTGTAAACAAGAGAATCATTTTGAAACCCTGTGGTTCTCCTGCACGGTGTTTGCGCTCGTCGGATAGTCATTGGACAGGAGACCCTGACAATGGAGTTTGTCTTTGAACCGGGGAGTCAATTGCATTAGAGAACCCGATAGACCCGGTCTTTCCCGTGCACCAGAGCGTCTGCTCATTAGCATGCTGATCAGGCTTTGGTGCAAGGATAGCGGTACGTATGGACTTCTATATTGCCAAATGATGCCATTCAAAGTTCTCTGGGGTTCTCCCAGAATTGTTTTTTGAATGTGTTAAGGGAGCTCGCAACAAACACATAGGCTAGCCGGCCACCCCGACTCAGTTGTCAAAAAAAATATTTTAGGCTGTGAAGTGCCTGGCCGTTGCCTCTTCTCTGGATCCTCCAAATCACCGTCCTAGAAACAGCTTTTCCAGGTTGGCGCCGTGCTTAGTGGTTAAAGGCCTGTCTGTAAACAGGAGATCCTGGGTTCGAATCCCAGGGTGCCTTTGCGGTGGTAAGGCACCACCTTGTATTTGGGTCTGCTTTCCACAAAACAGGGGGTGCAGAGGAGCGGGGCAGCTGTGATTTCATTTGCGACTATCCCTCAGCTGATTACCAAAGATGTGGCCAGGGCAGTTGCAGTAGGGTGCCGTGGCTTAGCTGGTCTTAGCGCTTGTCTTGTAAAACAAGAGATCTTGGGTTAAAATCCCAGCAGTGCCTTTTAACTGGTGACTTTGCTTTGTGGGTTCTTTCTTGGAAAGGCAGGCCCTGATAGTGCCTCTGCTTTTCAAACTGCATTCCATCTGTGCAGAGATTAAGGACCTTGTCCTCCTATCCAGAAAACATGCAACTCATGCGACGGACTCGCACAAGCAGAAAGGCAATTACTCTGTGTGGCTCTGTGGCGCAATGGATAGAGCATTGGACTTCTAGATGAAACATGAGGGCCATTCAGGTTGTGGTTGAGTCCCACCAGAGTCGTGACTTTGGCTTCTACTAAACGGCACTTGGCAACAAACACAGGTCTAGCTGGCCCCCGACTCAGTTGTCTAAATAAACTCTTTACGCGTGCAGTGCCTGGCTCTTGGCCTATTCTCTCGGATGTTTTGATCCTCTAATTCGCCCTCCCAGAGGCAGCATACGCAGGTTGTTGCAGTGGATAGTGGTTTAAAGCGTGTTAGTCGAAGGAGATACTGGGTCCGATCCAGCAGCCCTTTGTTGGTTCAAGCAACCACCTTGTGTTGTGTGGTCGTGTTCAGCAAAACGAATGCGGCCCTGGTCCAACGCGGCTGGGCGCCGTGGCTTAAGAGGTCAAAGCGGTTGTCTTGTAAACAAAGAGAATCTGGGTTCGAATCCGCGGGTTGCCTATAAAATTCGAACTTCTCTGGGGTTCTTTCTGGAACAGAGGCTGATAGTGCCTCTGTTATTTTTGAAATGCATTCAATTTGGCAGAGACACCAGGAACCTTGTCCTTCCTACTCCCCGAACACGCAACCTCGGCGACCAGACTGGCAAATCCAGGATGCGCGGACTCTTTGTTGTTTTTTGCCATTCTGTAATGACGCTGGCGTGAAAAACACAGGCTAGTGGACACACCTGACTCAGTTGTCAAAACAAAACTATTTGCAGCTGTGCAGTGCTGTATGTTGGCGTTTTCTGTGGATGCTTTGATCCTCTAAGTCGTTCCTCCCAGAGACCACAACGTAGGTTGGTTGCCTGGCTTAGTGGTTAAAGCGTCTGTCTCGTTAAACAGGAGATCCTGGGGTCGAATCCCAAGCGATGGTTTTGTAGTTCGGTCAGTGTTCCTAAAACGTGTGCTTTTCTAAGATCGGACAGCAAACAGGATAGTGAGGAGGCAGAGGTCAAGCATGCCGGCTTTCGGCGTCCGTGGGACTCGTTTGTTAAAAAAAAATGTGAAAGTGACGTGACATACAGCCAAGTATGGTGAAACCATACTCAGGAATTGGTGCTCTGCATTTAACTCATCCAAAGTGCACACGCCAGCAGTGAATTTCACGAATGACACACGCGGAGCATTGGGCAGCCATTTATGATGCGTTTGATACCTGTGGGGAGCAGTTGGGGGTCTGTGCAGTGCTCAGGAAGCAACATAGTCGTGGGTATTGCCGCCCGCAGACTCGATCCCATGACCTTAGGGTTAGGAGGTCAAACTCTCCTAAACCATTAGCCTACCGACTTCAACAGGAGATCATGGGTGAGGAATCCCAGAATTTCCTTTGTTTGTCAGCTCGTGTGTCTTTGCTTGGCTGATCCCTTGTGGAGCGGTGTGTGCTTTTGAAAACAACCCTCAGCAGCTTTTGAGGATAGCACACCATGCAAACGTGCCACTGCTGTGGGCACCTGGCTTAAAGTGCCTGTCTTGTAAACAAGAGATCATGTTTTGAACCCTGTGGTGTCTCTATGACGGTGTTGCGCTCTGTCGCTCGTAAGTTGGGACAGGAGACCCTGGA
>NW_024877073.1:0-2211 GCF_018340385.1 Cyprinus carpio
TTTCCAGATTTGGATCCATCTGTGTATATTAGAGTATACTGAGGATACATATCTCTTATTTCTAAAAATTGTAGCTGGATAATCATTTGGATGTGTTTCCGATTTTTGATTCTTTGATAAATCCAACAAAATAAAAGGTTTTTTGATATCCCAAGGGGGAATTTTGCAAAAGTGGGTTTGTTCCAAGATGTTTAAATCTACTTTGAGATTTTCCAGATGAGGTTTTATACGTAGACCAAATGGACGAATATGATTTGGTTTTCTTTCATACATTATTGAATACTGGACTGTAAAAACTGCTGGATATGCTGGATTTCCTTTATTTGTTTTTAATTTGATTGCATACTGTAAGGCCAACTTTAATCGTCTGTTTTCCAAGGAAGGTTCATTGGCTTCTACATATAAACTTTGAATTGGTGATGTTCTATATGCTCCCAAAAGCTAATCGTATGCCTTGATGATGTATAGTATCCAATGCTTGTATATATGATTTCCTGGCAGATCCATAAACAATACTCCCATAGTCCAGCTTTGATCGGATCAAAGTTCTATATAAGTTCATAAGTGATGTCATATCTGCTCCCCATTTAGTTTTGGACAAAACCTTTAAGATGTTCAGGCCTTTAGAACACTTCTTTTTAAGCATTTTAATATGTGGAATAAATGACAGCTTATTGTCAAAGATTATGCCAAGGAATTTAGTCTCCTTTGCAACTTCAATGGGAGTTCCATCCAAAAATAATTCTGGTTCATTATGCAATGAACGAGTTGACAAAAATGCATACAGACAGTTTTTGTTTGTGAAAAATTTAAAGCCATTCTGTATTGACCATGAGAGCATTTTATTTATTTTTAGTTGGATTTTTCGTTCAATAGTGTTTATATGCTTGCTTCTATAACAAATGCAGATGTCATCTACATATAAACTACAAAGAACATCTGAACCAATAACCGGAGCAATACTGTCTATTTTTATACTAAAAAGAGTTACTGATAAAATACTTCCTTGAGGTACTCCAAGTTCTTGTTTATGCGGGTCGGACACAGTATTGTCAACCTTGACTCTAAAGATTCTATTCTAAAGAAATCTTTCAATAAAAATTGGCAAACCGACGCTCTTAAATTTAGTCGATACAGATCCTTTAAGATTCCATGCTTCCAAGTGGTATCATAGGCTTTTTCCAAGTCTAAAAAAACAGCTACAGCATGTTCTTTCTTAATAAACGCATCACGGATATAACTTTCAAGATGACAAGGTGATCTGTTGTACTTCGACCTTTCCTAAAACCACATTTGATACTTACTTATAAGATGTTTGGATTCCAGGCACCAGACTAGACGATCATTTACCATCCTCTCCATAGTTTTACATAGACAACTGGTTAAAGCTATAGGTCGATAATTTATAGGATCACTATGGTCTTTTCCTGGTTTTGGGATAGGAATAATTTCAGCTTCAAGCCAAGAAGATGGGATATTTCCTGATATCCAAATAGAGTTAAAAGTTCCCAGAAGCTTCTTCAGAAAGAGGTGAGGAGTAAGTTCTTTATAAACTGATAATGAACTTTATCTGGTCAACCCAGCTGTATCATGGGATTTCCTAATGGCTTGTTGTAGTTCTTCCATGGAAAAATTCTGATTGTATGGTAATTATTTTGAAATAAAATTTATTTTCTCTTTCTCTTGTTGAATTTGGGAGAATGTGTTCTAAAAGCAGGAGAACAGTTTCTCAAAGATGAATTCTTTTCAAAAGTTCTTGCTAGAATATTTGCAATATCTTGTTTTGAAGTCAATAGTAAAATCGTATTTAGCTGATGTATTTGTATTTGCGAACCAATGGTTTCACCCTTCATTTTTCTGTATCAAGTTCCAGATTTTGTTTGATGGAGTATTGGTGTTATGTACTGGCAAACAAAATTTCTCCAGTTTTCTCTAAACTTCATTGATAGTTCTTCTTGCTTGCTCTAGCAATTTGAAAGTTTATTAAGATTTCAGTTGATAGATGTTTGTAGGAAATATCTTTCAGCTTTTTTCCTTTTCTTTAATAATTTCTTTGGCATTTATCGTACATCAAACCATGCAGGAGCTGTTTTAGATTTTTTGTTTAATGATGTTTTTGGGACTGTATCATTTGCAATAGACATTAGTGTATCTGTAAAATTTTCCAAGGCGTCTGGCCTGTTCTCCACAAAATGTGTAAATCTCTCATAA
>NW_024877074.1:0-1824 GCF_018340385.1 Cyprinus carpio
AACCCCCTTTTAAAAGGGCAAACACAGGTTCGTATCACCAATTATATACGAGTCAGAGACAGAGGTAATCATATAAAAATAATCTTTTTATTGACAGTTAAAACCACTATAAAATAGGCAATGGAACATTTGGTTATTCAGCCCAATGGGCCACCAAGAGAAATTTGGATACAATGCCAAAAGGCAAAGGGGCTGGAGCTTACCACAGGACAGCGACGACCAGACCACACCACCTATAAGTGAATCACGGTGTGCACACACACACACACACACACTTGGAGACACACCACAACACACTGTGAGAAATCACTGCACACTGTGACGGAGGTGCCACCACCTAAAATAAGATGGTCCTCTGCCCTGGTGCCCAAACCCTGCCAAGACAAAAATATTATATATATACGTTTGCAAATATAAAATCTACAGTCGCCTCGCGGGGAGGTCACAGTAACAATATAAATGAATACAATATATAAACAAATACAAAAGAAAATCAAAATTGTACTAGGTCAGGATATCTAAATATGGAGGAAGAAACACAGCCTGGAGAAGACATATGTGGGCCAGAAAATAACCACAAAATAATCAAATAAGAAACAAAGTTCAAATATAAAACCACCACAAAAATAAAACAAATGGAGTAAGAGCAGATTAAATTTCCAGCAAAGCCTTAAAAGAATGAGAAGACCAGAGAGGAAGTCACTTTGAAGTTAGACTTTGCTCGTAAAAACAATCTTAAATATCAGTAAAAAGAATAGCAGAGAATGCAGCTAATAGCAGGTAGACAAAATCAATGTTGAAAAAACACACCAAAACAAATACCAATGAAAGTGTTCCAAAGAAAGAGAGAAAAAAGAAGATTTTGGCTCAACAAGAAAATAATATTAGAAACCCAAAAGTATTATTTGGGAACAAAAAAAGAAAAATAATAGCACAAAGTAGTTTCTGGAAACAGGACGGCAATGCAGCTGTAAAAAGACACGAAAGTGCCTCAAACGAAAAGCAGCTACTGCTTCCCCAAACCTATACACAAAATCAGACTCTGTTAGATTGGTTCTCTTCCACATCCCAATAAGGAAAATAGATATAAAAATACCTTTACCGCCAATCGCTGAAGGAGATTTGAATAACACACACGACAGGGACTCCAGCAGCCAAGGCCAGGGTAGGAATTAACAAAATCAGCAGCCACTGCATTGGGTCTCACAGCTGAGAAAGGAGCAAGTTATCGTTCTTAACTTTTCAGTTGCTATAAAATGCGCCACAGAATAGATACACAAAGCATTCATCCTACCGCTGAGTTGAAAGTCTGTCCATTGTTGTTTATTATTAGCCTACATCTGGGCAGCAATCACTGAATCAAAACAGACGCTCCAAACTAATTACAACCTTGCTGTTTGGTATAGCCGCCAAGCGAGGGACGGAAGTAATGGAAGACGGAAACGCTGCTACCGACGCTAACACACCAAATAGTGACTCATCTTCCAGGTAGTGCACATAATTTACCTTTATAGCCTGTGAGCGCCCTCAATTGGCTAATCACGGCAGGTGACGTAACAACTGCACATGCACAGACCAAGTCTGAGGATGTGTGTCACGATCGATCTAAGATGCAGTGTATCTCATTCCTCATCATCGGAAGTTCCTGCGGTTTTGCTTTGGGAGGCAAAAGCTTACCAATACTGGTTCTTCCTCTGGCCGTGTAATCTCACACCACCCAACATTTTCATGACTCAACCAGATCGACGATTGGGTGATATTAGCTCAAACAGAGCGGATGGCGGTTCGGCATCGAGCTGTCGTTCTTGCTTACACAAAAGAGCT
>NW_024877075.1:0-1820 GCF_018340385.1 Cyprinus carpio
CCAGTAGAACCCCCGCAGCCCTGTTTGAGTTCCCAAATGGCCAGCTCCAGCTGCCCCATGAACCCAATGGAGGACTTCTGGCCCGAGGCGGGGAACCAGGAGTTGCCGTCTCTCCCCCCTGGTCCTGCCACGCCTGTAGATCCGTCATGCGTGGAGCTCCAGGCGCACTGAGAATGAAGTGGCTTGATCTCAGGCCCTGTAGGGACACGCTGGCCAGTCCGGACCGTGCTCGAGCCTCAGCCAACCTCTCACCTTCACCAGAACTTCGGTCATTAGCCTGCTGTTGTCTCCAGCTGCTGCGATGGTGAATGGCCCTCCATCTCCACACCACTGCCACCCCGGCTCTGCTGCTACCGGCGGTGGACCCCAGATCTCGCCATTCTTCCTGGCAGGCACAATACCGACATTCATCAGCAAAGGGGCATGGGCGTCCTGGAGAGGGCATCAAGCGTTAATGCTGCCGCCTGGTCAGTGCTGAACCTGGTCATTACTCTTGGAGGGGATTCCAGCCACCTTGCCACCCCTGACCCTCTGGTTGGCTGAGGAAGTTCCAGCATCCAGGTGAGGCTATGGCGTGGTGGGTCCTCAGTGTGAGCCTGGTGCCCAGGAGGTAGGGCCTGAAGTGACCCAGGACTGCCGGGACCACAGCTAACAACTCCGCCCGGGTGACACATTAGTTTCTTTCCGGGAATGACTGAGGGGCTGCAGCTATAATGAGCCACAGCTTCGGCTCTCTCAGTCTCCCCCTTCTAGGAGAATCACGGCTACGACCCCGCGTTGCTGGCATCAGTGTCCACCAGGAAAGGTTGGTTGGGATCAGGGTAGGCCAGGACAGGGGAGCATCAATGAGGGCGGCTTCTTTTAGCTGGTGGAAGGCTGCCGCACAGTCCTCGGACCACCCGAATCGCCGACCCTTATTTGTCAGCTGATGTAAGGGGGGCTGGCGATGGTGGCAAAAGTCTCTGACATACCTTCTATAATAGGGGAGGCCAGGCCTAAGAAGCTCCACAACTCAGTGATGTTGGTTGGTGGGGGCTGTCCCTCACTGTATGGCCCACCTTTGCAGCTAGTCAGTGGCCACCCCGCTCACTAACAATGTGCCCCAGGAACTCATGCTTTGGCGGGTGAGCAGGTTACACTTGGCCGGGTTCAACCGCAGTCCGCATTACGGATGGCTGTCAGGACCTCCCTTAAGTTGTGGACAGCGCAGTCAAAGTCTCTGGCATGGACCAACAGATCATCCAAATAGACCCACACCAGCGGGTACGGGGAATGTCTTTAAGGACCCGCTCCATGTTACTCAAATGTGGCTGGGGCGTGTTGCCAAAGGCATATAAGCTACCACAGTCCTTTATGGTAAATTGCGGTTTTGGGCGTTCCTCGCCGCCAGCTCACTGCCAATATCCACTCATAAGTCAAGAGCTGAACCAGCGGGATCCAGCAACATAATCCAATCTCTCTCTGCGATCTGTCGAGAAATGCGGAAGTGGAGTATAGGTGCTGCGAATTTGACCGAATTTAACGCCGAAGAGATGCGCAAAGGCCACCCCCCCTTTTCTTCCGCACCATGACCATAGGTGCAGCCCAGGGATTCGCAGGGGCTCTATAATGCCGTTAGCTGCCATATCTCTGATCATTTCTTCAGCGCACTGGCGTTGGCGGGGGCAGTCTGTGGGGCCCATTTTAAAGGGAGCAGACGGGGCCAGTAATGTGATGCTGCACCAAAGCTGTCCTGGTACAGTCCTCCTCTCGGGCAGCAAAAATGTCCACAAAGTCTTTCAGTAGGCATTGCAGCTGCTCCTGCTGCAGCACGCCAGATG
>NW_024877076.1:0-2450 GCF_018340385.1 Cyprinus carpio
ATCAAATATACTTGATAAATGTCATAGAAGACATGGGGGTGGGCTCTTTAATCAGGGCAACAACACTCTAGGATCACTTAGAAGCACTCAAGCCACGCCCTAGCAAACCATTTAGGTCTTAGTAACAAGCTCCATAGACTCCATAAAAGATCAGAGAATTACATTCTTGAAACTGAATGTCATAAGAACATGAGGGTGGTTTATCAGCAGCAAACGAACACTGAATCACCTTCAGCTTCAAGCCACCCTAGCAACCAAATAGAGACCCTAGCAACCCATTGCAAGACGATATCTTCAATCGAATATCATAAAGACATGGGGTTGGTTTATATCATTCATACTGGAAAGCAGCCTTTGGAGTATCATCATTCCCAGCTGCCAAGCCACTCCCTAGCAACCAAACAGAGTACCCTAGCAACCTTTTTGCAAGACCTATCTCTCTGCATCAAAAATCTGTAGAGTCATGGGGGCGTTGCTATATATTGTCAAGCATCCTTTGGATGTATGAGAGGGGCTGGGAGGATTGGGGCTGCAGGCACTCCCTAGCAAAACCAAACAGAGTCCAATCGCAACCGTTTGCAAGTACCTATCTCTCTGCCAGCAGAAATCGTTGAGACATGGGGGTGGCTTATATTGTCCCGCATCTGGGAGTATACATGGAGCTGCCTAGGCCATCCCTAGGATCAATGAAGTGTAACCAAGAGAGTCCGCTCGCAACGTTTGCAAGACTCTTATCTCTGCATCCTCAATCGAGAGAATCGGACAGAATGGCGGTGGTCTTTGAGTAGCCAGTTGCTGAGAAACTGGACTTCCACCATGCTAGCCATGCAAGAACGTGAAGTACTGCTACAGTGATAGCAAGAGATAAATCAGGCTAAGTGAACTCTATAAAAAGACCTAAGCAACTGAGGGCCGAGTTTTGCCACTGCAAGCACCACTCACATTTCTTCTGGGAAATGTACATTCTAGTTATTAGTGGTGCTTGCTGGCTGGCTGCAAAGAAAGCAAATCATACTTATTAGTATCTCACATACTTATTATCTATACTTATTATTATTATTATTCTTCTTTATAGATTCCTGTGATACAAAATGTGACGCAGTAACTAGGTCCCGCAGTTTTTGTCACAGACCCGCAAAGAGGTGTCAGCCAAATCGTTGCGGCCTATTCGGGACGAATGGTGTGCTATGTCTTTTTATAAGCGATCGGGCGTACGATGTTCGCAGACACCGGGCGAAATATCGCCCTCGAAAAATCGTGATAGACAATGCATTGCGGCTAACTTTGACGGATCAAGTAGCTCCGAGAGAGAATTTCGCGAGAAACATGTGAATCACTGCCATTTGAGAGGCGCTATGCAGGCTGGGCGAGGAGAGAACATACCCCGCAGTGGGTATATTAAAATTCCCTTAGCGCAAGAGCTCCCCAAAGTTGCCCCATATGGACATACTTGCGGTGAGGTATCGCCTATGAAACAGCGTGTTTTTCCTACTATGGTACTTACGAAGTTCTGTGCATTGAAGACTTAACCTGACTACACATGTCATAGAGACATGGAGGGTGGGCTCATTTTATCTACCTCCCAATCATTCTATCATGACCCAGTGCCAGTCAGTTGCACGCCCCTAGCAACCATTTAGGGCCCTCGAAACCAGCAGTCCTCCAGCACGTCTCACCTACTGAAAAAGATCAAATTACAATATCTTCCCCTGGATGAGGAGTGTCGCATAGAACCTCCACATGAGGGTGGGCTCGTTTGACCCTGGGGCAGCAAACGACTAAATCACGAATCACCTTCAAGACTTCATAGCCACGCCCTAGCAACCCATTTAGAGCACCCTAGCAACCAAAAGCATAGGGAGGATATCTTCAAATCTGAATATCATAAAAAGCAGCATATGTTGGTTTATATCATGCATACTGGAAGCAGCCTTGCGCCGTATGCATCGCTGGCGCGTGCCAAGCGCGCTCTCCTTGCAAGCCGACAGAAGTACCTTAGCAACCGTTTTGCAAGACGCGATCTCTCTCGCAATGCAAAACATCCGCCAGAGACATGGGGGTTTGGCTTATATTGGTCAAGCATCCTTTGGAGTATCATCATTGGGAGCTGCCAAGGAACTCCCTAGCAGCAAACAGGAGTACCTAGCAACCGTTTTTTGCAAAAGACCTATCTCTCTGCATCAAGAACAATGTGTAGCGAGACATGGGGGTTGGCTTATATTGTCAAGCATTGCTTTGGAAGTATCGATGCATTGGGAGCTGCTGTTAGGCCACTCCCCTAGCAGCAAACAGAGTGCCCTAGCAACGTTTTTGCAAGACCTATAATATCTCTGAATCAGAACATCATTGAGAACATGGCGGTTGGCTCTTTTGACTCATGCACTTTGGCAAGAGCTGGAATTCCCAGCTTTATGCTGAGAAGTCACATCTTTAGCAGTGAATAGCTACAT
>NW_024877077.1:0-2084 GCF_018340385.1 Cyprinus carpio
TGCCTGTTAGCAGGTTTTGTCACAGTTTGTCAGCGCGTTCCGCCTCCCCATTGCTTTGGGGAAACTTGGGGCTGCTCGTGATGTGCACAAAGCCATAGTCTGCTACAAAGGCTTTAAAGTGGCTACCAGAGAACTGGGGGCCATTGTCACTTTTAAGGAATTCACAAATCCCATGACGAGAAAATATGGATTTCAGGTGCACCACCACATCTGTGGACCTTGTGGGTGACAGCAGGGCAATTTCCACATACCTTGAAAAATAATCTACTACTAGTAGATAGGTCTTGCCTTTCAGCATGAACAGGTCAGCTCCCAAAGTTTGCCAAGGCCTGTCCGGCATCTCCGTTGGTATCAACGGCTCTTTGACGTTCTTTCTCTCCTGAATGCAGGGTTCTACATTTTAGTACCATGTCATTTAGCTGGCTACTGAGCCCTCACCACCATACTGTCTGTTTGGCCCGGCCTCTACATTTTGTCACCCCCAGGTGTCCCTCATGTAGTCTGTGCAGCACATCCCCTTGTAAGGCGAATGGGATGACAAGCCTTGTGCCCCGCAGCAGCAGTCCATCATGCACAGTCAGCACTGCTCTATCAGGCCAGTAAAGTCTCACGGCTCCCTGCAATTGGCTTTTGTCAGGCCAGCCGTCTGTGCAGTACTCCATCAGTGCAGAGCATGTGCTGTCTGCCTTTAGGTGCTCTCGTAAGCTGCTCAGATAATCTCCACTGACAGGAATGTTGCTGATGACAGAGTCTACATAGATGTTGGTGTCCTCTAGTAGGGCTTGTATCTGTGTGTGCTCTTGCGGTTCTTAGAGGAGCACGCGACAAGGTGTCGGCTCTCCACAGGCTTTTGCCAGGGACATGATTGACTGAATAATTGTACCTCATGAGTCGCATTTAAATCTTTGGATTCTTGGTGGGAGGTCATCCAGGGCCTTCCCGCCCAGCAGACTCACTAACGGCTTATGGTCCGTTTCCAGCTCGAATGGTCTTCCCAGGATGAAACAGCTGAACCTTTCACAAGCCCACGTTGCAGCTAGACATGGCAATGGAGTATGGAGTTTTCCCATTTGATTGAACTCTGTCCTGCGGAATGTTCATTCATCAGCACACCAAGGCTCGTGGGCCGCGGGGGTGGACTTGCTGTTGTCTATAAAAATCAGTTTATTTTACAGTTGATGAACTCCAACACGTACTCTCGTCCTTTGAATCATAGATGTCTAAGGTTGGTCAATCAAATTCTTTTTTATTGTATTCTTGTTTATTGGCCTCCTGGGAGTTTGGGTCCTTTTCTGAAGGCGATCTTACTGATTTTTTTTATCCCCTTCTATCATTAAGCTGGATAGGGTTATTATTGTTTGGTGATTTTACTGATATTCATGTGGATAATGCCATGTAATAATGTTTCAAATTTTTTACATTTAATGGATGCATTTAATTTTGTTCAACATGTCTCTGGTCTACATGATAAAAAGGACACTTTGCTTGATTTAGTGTTTTCTCATGGTTTAAATATTGACGATGTGTGTACAGAGGATGTCTATGTTAGTGATCAATAAATGTGTTTTATTTAATCTTGCGTGTAACGAAAATCCACTGCCGGTCAAGCGGGTGTCTTGTTCTCGCATGTTTACCCAAGTTGCTGTTGAGAATTTCTCGACCGCTTTTGATTCCAACTCGGTTATTATTTTAAATGACATTGACAGTTCTGTACAGTCGTTTAATGATCACTGCACCTTTGTTACTGGATAAAGTGGCTCCATTTAGGAATCGGCATATTCCCGTGGTTAATACTTCTCCATGGATAAATGATGCCATTCGCAGTCTCAGACGTGTGTGTCGGAAGACTGAACGTTTGTGGAAATCAACCTCCAGGTTCATCGTCAGTATTTTAAAGAGTTACTGTCTGATTTACATGAGATGATCAAGGTGGCCAGAGCGCAGTATTTTAAAAAACTGATTTTAACTTGTAAAAGGAATCCTAAGACTTTGTTTGACACTATTAATTGTCTTGTGTCTCCAGTTACATCATCTGTACCTGTTTTTTCTAACGATGATTGTAATAATTTTATGTCTCATTTCAG
>NW_024877078.1:0-1943 GCF_018340385.1 Cyprinus carpio
TTGTCTGTGAATCTGCTATGAGTAACTTGGGAGCCCTTTAATTCCCTATGGAAATCCAAAGCACTCAAGATGCAAATGTTCTCTCTTCATATTCGTAGTCTAGGAGCATGTATGTCCCTGCAGTTAGTAGTGAAAAAAGTACTGAAGGGTACTTGAGAGTCTGCAAAGCCATCGCCAAGCCAGTGGGAAGTCTCTGCAGGATGTTCTTCTTCAAACTGAGCTGCAAAAGATCTCTGTTTTTAAAGTTTCCAGCAGATCTAACCCTCTAGACCTGGTAATTCCCGGCAGAAGTGATCCCAGAACTCAAAAAACCCTGCTAAGGAGAGCACACCGTAAAGTCACCTTACCAGCTGAGAAGCCCTGATATTAGTGTTACTGGATACAATGTCATTGAACCTGCCTCTACAGTGCTCTAAACTCTTCAGGCATTCAGCGAGTAAAGATTAAGCATGTAAAGTGAAAACAAGTGATGCTATGACTCCTTCCCATGCTTTCCTGCCTTGTGGCTTCTCTCTCGGGGAAGGAAGTCCAAGACCGAAAGCACTGAACCAGATCTTGATACTTGGCGAGCCTACGCTGGACTTTCTACTTAATGATGTGTGTCTCTTTCTTGACTCTGCACAGAACTAGAAGAATTCTTGACAGCCTGCTGCCCCCAGCCTCAGATGTTGTCAGGCATAAGTTGGTCTCAGATTCTTCACCAGCACAGTGCTTAGAACTTTTGGAATCTGTGCATGGCTCCAAAGTGGGAAGACCTGAGCTGAGCTGCCAGTTAAGTTCATAAGTGCCTGCAAGACCAGGAGAAAACCTTCAACCTACCTGCATCGCTCAAGACGTGATGCTGCGCCACAATCAGACGTGCGGTGGTGTCAGCCAGAGGCTGAATGAGCCACATTCTCTTAAGCAATTCTTGCCGAGGTTGCTGGGACAACAGCTTGATTGGCCGTCAATCTGCAGCTGGATGGTGGAAGGAAAATAGCACCCCCTCTCTTTTGCTGAGAGCTTGTAGTACTCTATCTGCACTCGCAGAAGACAAGCAGTCTCTAAAGGAGTGAGAGAATGAGGAAACATCTCGGGTTTAAACAAGCATGCTCTCGTTCCTCGGCCAAGTTTCTCGACGCACCACTCAACAACAACAGTCTGTTTACAGCAGCGATGTAAATCTGATGAGCCTAAGGATGAAGTGCAACATCACTCTTAGTCCAAAAAACAGAAGCCAAAAGCAATGCTGATAAGTCTGGAAGTAGATGCACTTAAGAAAGAAGTAGCAAAGCTTCAAGCTCAGATTTCTAAGTGATGAAGACTGACCCTTGTTAGAAAAGACAAGAGAAGACTCAATATGATGAGAATGAACTTTATGAATTGAAGCAGCAAGTAGCTGATCTCCAAGCTCATTTTTGTTCCAAGAGTACAAGAAAAGTATTCAGGAGAAATCTCCAGCTTCTAGGAATGTCACACAAAACACAGACCTAGGATGATGGAACCGAGATGCATGAAAGCTCACGCACCCACCTGGAATTCAACCAACAGACCCCCGCCCTGGCTACTGCTTTCGATGTGGAGGAGAAGATGGCCATCGTGCAAGCAACTCAGAGAATGATTCCAACCCCTAGTAGAGTTGAAGAAAGAAAAGGCGCCCGTTGAGATGAGGACAGACAAGCTGCCTGGGGAACTTGAAAAAATCCCTCTAAATCTCACTCTTTCCATTGAAGATCAGTCGCGTCCATGGGGCGGGACAGCGACTGGCAAAAGAGAAAACCATGCCCAATGAAGCATGGCCGCCTGTACAACCAGAATGTTTATGGCACCAAATGTCATGAAATACCTGCAGGATTGGTAGGAACCAGGTGTACTGCCAAGATTCAAATTGAAGGAAAAGAAGTCACTGTCTTCTAGATACAGGATCACAGGTAACCACCATTCCTAAGTCCTATTATGAAGAT
>NW_024877079.1:0-1948 GCF_018340385.1 Cyprinus carpio
AGTACTACAAGCTCAGCAGAAGGTGTATTTTCCTTCCATCCAGCTGCAGGTCGCAATCGCTGTTGTCCCAGCAACTCCTGCAGAATTAAGTTAAGAAGATAACGACTAAGCTCAGCCTCTGTGGGACACCCTACCACGCTTACTGTACCACATCACGTGCGGCAGACGATGCAGGTAGGTTGGAAGGTTTTCTCCCTGGTCTTGCAGAGCATCCCGAACTTGACATAGCCATCTCCGTCTTCCACTGAGCCATACACACAGACCTAAAAGTTCTAAGCACTGTGCTGGTGAAGAATCTGACCAACACATGCCTGGATAAACATCTGAGGCTGGGGGCAGCAGGCTGTCAAGAATTCTTCTAGTTTTGTGCAAGTCAGAAGAGATACATCATTAAGTAGAAAGTCAACGCTGGCACCGCCAAGTATCAAAGTCTGGTTCAGTGTTTCCGGTCTTGGACTTCTTCCCGGTGAAAGCTTTAAGGCGGAAAGTATGAAGAAGGAGTCATAGCATCACTTGTTTTTCACTACATGCTCCGTACTACTGTGAATACCTGGAGGATTCCAGAGCAGCATAAAGCTGGAGTTCAATGACATTGTATCAATAACTTGCTAATATCAGGGCTTCTCAGCTGGTAAGGTGACTTTACCGGTGTGCTCTCCTTGGCTTGGGGTTTTTTGGGTTCTGGGATCACTTCTGCGGGAGTACCAGGTCTAGAGGTTCGTCTGCTGGAAACTTCAAAACAGAGAGATCTTTGCAGCTCAATTTGAATAGAACATCCTGCAGAGACTCTCCCACTGGAGTTTCTGGAGTAATGGCTTGCAGACTCCTTCATACCCTTCAGTAGCATCCTCACGTTTTACTCAACTGCAGGGACATACACGCTCCCTAAACCACTACGGAAACCAATATGAAAGAGAACATTTTCCTGCATCTTAGGAGTACTTTTGGATTTACTTCTAAGCTTCCTGCATTTTATTAGTCTGTTGTGGTTATCAAGTTGATTAATAACTATTACACTATGCTGTGGAATCTCTCTCTGCTCCCCTGGCTGGCTCTGCTACTCAAGTTTTTCTGTAACGGGTCCTGCACTATTGTGTAAAACTCTATAAAATCTAGTATAAATAAATTCCAAGGTCACTGTATAAAAACACTTGTGAAATCACTGCAAAATGCTTTTGGAAGAGAATCAGAAGATAAAGATCGGCTCACTGGAGCAAAGGTAGGTGGTCACGTTATGATGAGTGTAATCTAGAAATAGTCTATAATCAATAAATCACACAGCATAAAAGTAAAAATAAAAGAAAAGCAACAGCCAATAGGGAAAAAGAATATAAATGCTAATGTTCTGATTGGATTATTCTTTTTGACTTCAGTCATTCTCTTTTAAATTGGCAATGAAATAACAGAACCAAAACACAAAAATAACAATGAGTAAACTTGAATAATAATAAAGACTCAAAATAACAAAAGGGTAATGAAAATTCAAAACCCAAATCAGAGGTTCAGATTCAGAACACAGAGATTAATAATGATTTCCACACACACTAAATTTCAAAATCAGTGTCTCAGTTTTGCATTTAGTTCCTCTCAAAGGCATTCAGATTTTAAAAGTTTAAAAATAGAAAGTTTCACAAAAATAGGCTTCTAGTCTTTCCGTTCAAACTACAGTCTTAATGTCCAGTTGAGTTTCAGTTTAAGATCAGTGTCTTTATTTCAAATTCAAAATGTAAAAGCAATGTTCATCAAAGGTGGAAAAAATTAATCCAGGTGAGGAAAAAACAATGTTTAATCCACTGAAGATCCAGGCAGGAAAAAAAACTTGAAAAAAGAAAAAACTCAGAAAAAACGAAAAAAAAAAATAGTTTGATCCTACCAGTTAGGGCAGATTTCACACTTCTTTCTTTGTTTCAGGTACGAAGTTGGTGGGATGGCTCGCCAGTCCAAACCG
>NW_024877080.1:0-1943 GCF_018340385.1 Cyprinus carpio
GGCATATGAGAGAGTGAAGATAAATGAAAGCCTCCTGACCGCCTGCTCTGTGCCTTGCTGTGTTGGATGGTCTGTTTTTGTCTGAAGAAACACTTTACAGATGCAGGATCATGTGATGAGAAAAACTAAAGACAACCACCTCCATTTATGCACTCCCAGTCCACTCTACTGGAGCATCATCATGACCAGAGTCAGCTGTCCACCCATGCTGAGGGAGTCTGGGTCAGCGGGCAGAGGGAAGGGGTGAAGAAGCTTAGAAGGTCTTCTTTGTAGAGAAGAGTGTGACTGGCGACTGGCTTAGATCCCTGCTACTAATGTGTTCCTTGTATAAAAGATAGTTTGAGAAAGAAATAACAGACAGGTGCCATTGTTCAAGTTTATGCATCTCAGCTTTCAGGAGTTTTTCACTTGCTCTTTATTATGTTTTTGCTGGATAAAAAGAAAGGAGTCCCAGGGTAAAAGTCACACAGATCTGTTGAACTCCCTGAAAATGCAGCGGTATAAGCAATCACAGCCTTATCCAGAAAAGAAGATCAAATTACATCCCTTCAGTCGCGGATGTTTCTCTGTGGTCTCTTAAATGAGAAGGCGAAAGGCAGCCTACTCTTTAAGAAATGATCAAGTGGACTGTTCCTCAAATCATAAAACTAAAGACATCAAACCTGCAGGTTCTGCAGTGATAAGACAGCATGGATGCGGAACTGTTCGCTTCTGGCGCCTGTCTGTATGAGCTCCAGGATGTGAGAAACTTGGTGAGGAGAGAGCTTCTTTAGGAGACTGGGCATCCATGAATCTGTATTAACGCTTCCCCTGAGGAGACAGAGACTGTTGGGTGCTGCTGTACTGTCTTCAGTAAGCGTCCACACGTCAGATACTTGAACCCCATGTACTGTGATTTTAACAGCTGAGAAACTCAAGATTCTTCAGCCAGCACTCTGTATGTGTGAGAATATGAGGTCAGTGTGTCGCATTTGTAAATTCAAACTTAATTATTGATTGAAACTCCATTTTTAAAATACATTTTACTACATTTTTATATACATGTAAGGGATTTAATATCTAAATTAATTTCTTGTGTTTGACACAAAAGGTTGTCGTAAAGCACCTGTCAGAAGTTGGAGATTTGATCCAAAATTCTTGGGAAATCCAAGTTCTTGAAAAAATGAGGTAATTTTAACAAACATACTGCATCTGATAAAGCCATAGAAAAATTTTAAACAACTAATAAATTTTTTATTTACAAGAGGTTAGGGGCCCAAACAAAATAAAAAAAAAAAAAACATCGAGATTAAAATCATTATAAAACAAATTAAACTTGTTAAATTCAAGAAAAATTTGAAATAAAAAGTTGAGATAAAACTCATTTAATTTTGAGAATAAATGTTATGTTTTGAAATAAAACTTTTTTAATTTAGAAAAAGATTTGGGTAAAATGTTGAAATAAACTCATTAAATTTGAGAGAAAAAATCTTTTTTGGAAAAAAATTAGAATAAACACCTTATTCATTTAATTTCAACATTAATTTAAAATTTTTTTTGAAATTAACAATTTAATCTTTTGCCGGTATCTGAAGGTTATTTTTTTTCGGCCTAATCCTCTTTTTTTTTTAAAAGAAAGAAAATTTTTTGTTCCTGGTAGGTTCAGGAAAAAGAGAACAGTGCAAAAATCCCCCAAGGTCCTTGCCTGTCAGTCCTCATGGAGATGTTTTGTAAGAAATATAAACACCCAAGGGTGTAATCCTTATCAAAAACAAAAAAAACCTGCGCTTTGGGGGTGGGCATGCTGTTTCAAATGTTTCTCTGTGTTTCTGTCTGTTTCAGGTTTCTTTGACTCCTCAAGGAAAAAAATCCTCATTCCACGGGCTTAAACTCACATTACTGTCCCAATCAAGATATCCAGCACTGACTGGTCCCCCTTCTTACAGAACTCAAAAGACAGAAAA
>NW_024877081.1:0-1856 GCF_018340385.1 Cyprinus carpio
GTCAATGACAACCACGCCACTTCTAAGAAAGTCATAACTCTTCCCTATTGCTGCTGTAGCAACGAAGTAAACACAGGTCTCACCTGTCCTCAAAAGCAGACCCAAAGCACTCTTTCATCATTTCAAACACCGAGCAGGACTAACCCTGATCAGCAGTTCGACAGCCTTTAAAACAGCAGCCAGGACCTTTAGACTTCCATGATATCAGTCGTTTCTCCAGGGAACATCACCTCCTCACCATCAGTCGGCATGTTCTAAACAATGCTCAGAGACCTTTCTCCAACTGAGTGGCAAGGTACCAGAGAACACCTCAGATCACGTAACTGCTGTTGTCAATGATGGTGTCCCCATCTTAGCCAACAACCACCCACGCGAGTATCAATAGACTTGCTGAGCCACTCTGAGGTTCTCTTCCAACAAACTCTTTAACGGGCCCCAAGGAGTAGGACTTTCATAAGCAATAACAATCATCCATTTTTTCATCTTGTCCTCCTGGCAACAGTTTCGGAGGAACTTGGGTGGGTCCACTCTCGTTACACTCGCATAGCCCCCTTGGCTCCCAGCTCAGACTAACAGTCCGTCCTCTCACTCGCACATCGGGCCCTAAAACTTTGATCGGTCCTATGGCGTTCTTCATCTGGCAGTCGCAACTCTTCTGGAATCATACCTGAGTGATGGCATCATCCAATTCTCTCTCTGCACCCGGGAATCTTTGAGCTCTTGAACTAATTCCTGCAGAGTGCTGCCCTAGCCTCCGATTTCTTTTTAGGATTTCCAGCTTAAACTAATTTTACTTTTTGATTTGCTGACAAAAGCTAATAACAAAATCCAGGCTAATTGTTAACAGATATTATCCTAAATTAAAGCATAAGTTAGTACCCTATGCCAATTTACTTAAGAAACTAACAAAAATGTAACAGCTAACACTATTAGCATCAAATTACAAATTAGTTGATTGCATTAATTATAGATCCCGAGACGAGCCCCATTTTATGTAAGCCCCCCTATCAATAATAGCTATTAGTGTTGGAGGCGCTCCCGAATTCCTATATAATCAAAACTATCTTTCTCTCAAATTAATTAATGCGCAAGATGTAAGTCCCTAATTATTACTTACTTGTTACCTGTTTACCCTAGTAGCAGCTTTAACCTTAGAAAGGGGTGAGGACATGTCTTTATAGCAAAAGTTAAGTAACAACACTAATTGTCTTACAGCTATCTCAGTTTCTGATTTAAATAAGCATTAGCTTTTATAGTTACATTAATATTCCACCCGTTGTGAATGGCAGGCAACACTGTAAGTGAAAATAAACATCAATTCACAGGTGCAGTATCTTAATCCGTAGTGATAAATACTTTCACTTTAACCCAGTCTACTGTAAACTCCAATTTCTTGCCTTAGAGTATCAAAATTATAAATGTCATAAAACCCAATGTAATGCAAATCTTCAACAGAAATTCGGTTATACTATTTACGGAAAAAACATAGTATGTAACATATATACAGTGTCAAATATCAAGTGCAATCTAAATGAAACACAAGTAAAGAACCCCAAAAATTAAAAACGAAGCCGGCAAAATGACTAAATGGCCACTCTAATGAAATAAAATGAATAACCCCCAACAGTCATAAGAGAACACGTTATACCCTGAAGCGTGGCTTGGGAGCGAGACCTTAAACATTACCGGCTACTCGCGCCGTGGCGCAGAAAAAAACTCACTGCTGTGGTAGTGCTGATAGGCTGTCGCCGTTCACGCCAGCGCACTGCGCGCATGCTGGTGATTGGGAAAACGTGTCCGACAGCTAAGCAGGGAATGGTTCTGGGGATAAGTGCATTTTTCAGATCGCGCCAGCA
>NW_024877082.1:0-1813 GCF_018340385.1 Cyprinus carpio
AGCTTGAATGGATTTATCTCTAATCTTGGGAGTGCCACATTAACTAATCTCTTTAACTGTTCATCATGCACAGATCTGCACTTTCACCTTTATTGTCTATCACTATGAACTCAATAGCATTGTAACCAATGATGGGATGGGAGAATGTTTCCCCTTTGTTACCAGCATAGAATAATAGGGATCTACCGGTCATTGTTTTCTCTTTTAGCTGAAATGTGACTTCTATCCACCCAACTATAAGAATACCTTGTCGTTTGCCATACTGGCCCCAGAAGTGTGTAAGTTAATTATTTCTGAAAGAAGCCTTAGCCTTACATCAGGTAATATTTCATTTTTCCCACCACTCATCGATGATACAAACTTGAGATCCAGTATCCCCCACAATGCTGTTGTTTTTAACTCCCTGGATAAAACAGTCAATGAGACACTGTTTTCCCCCACCAAAGCAGCCATGCCCAGTGATTGCCTTTGAATTTTTTCTCATTGTGGCACTTAATTCTTTGACATCTTTATGCCCTTCTTTCTGCTGGCAGTCTTTCTTGTGTCTATACTCCAGTGATGAGTCTGACATAACTTGGAGCAATAGAAAGCTTTCTATGTGCCAGGATGTGCATACTCTCAGTAAGTATGGTCACCTCCCCTTCATCCCACACACCCCCAGCATTGACCCAGTGGGACTCCTAGCGATCTGGCAGGTTACCCCCTGTCAAGTGGAAGTAACCCTCTCTCGCTTGAAATTAGCATCCCTGGATAGGTTTACTGCCCTTGCTCTACAGCCTGCAAAGAAATGCTCACTGCTTCCACATCTATAGCAGTGGGTGCAATAACTTTCAGTGTCACTCTGCTGACAGTTGAAGCATCTTCTTCAAGACTTTGGTTGGGTGGAAAGACGGTGGTGCAAATCCTTGCTGGAACTGAGCTGCTCCTCCTCTCTGTCCTCTGTATTGTAGTGGGCCAGTACCCTGGGAATGGGCATTCCGGGTGAGTAGCTGGGCCGCCAATGTCGGAAACCTGGTGAGGGACAAACCCTGTTCCCACAGCTGTCTGGGGTAAGTGAATCAATCCTCTAATCTGTTGTGACACTTCAGCGCTGGGGTTCTTTTAATAGTGCCGTAATCTGATTTTATTTTATACAGTTCATTTAGCAAATCAGGGTTATGCTTATTTTATTTTTCCTGAAGTGACGTTTTCCTTTCTTTTCTGCAGGTGCTGGGATATCGTTGCATTCCGCCGAATGCACCACGACTGGACGATGCTGGACTGCAGCTTTCTTTTTGTTTTGTCTCTCTGTTTCAGTCATACATGCAAGGTTTAATTTCTCTAACAACAGCTCGTCACTCACATCTGGTTGTTGCAGGTATGGCTTTAGGTCCCCTCTGATATAGTCATTTTTGCAGACCAGTAAGAACTGTATGCAGAAACATATTTTGCACCAGAATGGGATCATATTTGAGACTAGACTCGCTCTGTGATGCAAATAAAATCTTCTGCTCTGGCATCTAAAATACGAATTAAAAAGTTCTGGGGTGTCTCCTTACTGTCTTGGACTTCTGACATCAGCTGCTTGTACAGCTCTGTGGCGCCCCTCTCCTGGTAATGTGAGCGAAGGATCCTTTCAGGTTAGGCAGTGTTAAGTTTGCTTTGCCCTCCAGATAGCTGCGTAGCTGCATGCCAGGGACGATGGCTTTAATTACTGCATGGACTATTTCATGTTCAGGGACACTTCTTATTTTTCCCGTTCTCGATTTGATGGGCCAAGCTGGAAAAACTAATTTCTTTCTGCCACTGGTTCCCCAATCTGACCAGATATTTT
>NW_024877083.1:0-2048 GCF_018340385.1 Cyprinus carpio
ATAGAGCTCTCAGGACAAGAGTGTATAGGCAACAGTACACATTTATTAATATTGAGAGACAACCTGAGGCAACAGAAAAGTATTAATTAGTTTTAATGCAATATCAACTGCTTTATCTTTTAGAAAAATTGCATATCGTCTGCAAATGACTAATCTTAAATTCCTTATCAAAATCTTAATGCCTTGTAAATTTAAATCTTACATAGCCAAAGTGAGCATCTGGGAGTTAAAATAAATAATTTTGGAGATATGGGACATCCTTGGCGAATTCCTCTAGACATCTTGAAGCTAGGAGTGATTTCAGATCCCAGAGATACCGAACTACTTATATCAGAATAAAACATTTTAATTATATTACAAAATTTATCTCCAAAACCTAAACTTTTTAAGACTTCTATAATGAAGCAATGCTCAAGCGAATCGAACGCTTTATAAAAATCAAGGAATAATATTAAACTCTCCTTTTCTAATAGATGACTATAATCCAACATATCAAGAATCAATCTTGAATGAAAATGTATATTCCTTCCTTTTTATAAAGGCAGATTTGACATTCACTAATGACATTTGTCAGAAGCCACTGTTCAGGGGGCGATTAGCATAAACATGAGCTAGTAATTTGTAATCCGTTACACACAAAGAAAGTTCTCGGCCTCCAATTTTCAATAAAACTTGGATCTTTATCAGCCTTTGGGATCAACGTAATGAGACCACGCTTCATTGTAGGAGAAAGATTGTGCTTTAAAATACATTCTGCCAAGGGCTTCAAATAAAAGCTGCGCGGATGTCTTCTTTCCATAAAAGAAGCATATGTAAATCAACAGTTAAGCCATATCTAAAAAGCCCGGTGGATTTAACCCTTTGGCCATTTGATTGATGGCTTTTATCCAACCTCTTTCAATTATTAGATCATCCTCCATAATAACTTCCTTTAAAGTCCATCTTAATTAAATCAATCCATCCTTGAATAGACTGAAAAAAGGATCTGCAACTAGCCTCAGAGTATCTTGAACAGTATAAGCTTGCTATAAAAAATCTCTAACTTCCTTATTACTTAGCTCTAAATCTTCTGTAACAAACACCATTGATACTTAATTTTGAAATGTTCCCTTTTTCGCTCTTGCCTTTGTCTCTCAAGATTAAAAAAGTAGGAAGAATTTTTCGCACCCCCCCGATCCATCGAGCTCTAGAGCGATAAAGGCAACCCCGAGCTTGTATCCAAGTATAAATAATTGTCTAGTTGATTTGTTTAAAGATTTTCTAAAAAGGGCTTTTTCCCAACACTAGACAACACAGCTTAGAGCATAGAGTGGGGGTTAATTTAGTAACATTGCCAACATTGTTTAAATCACACACCGCAATTGATTAGAGAAAATTTTTCCTATTTTAATAGCGGCGTGCTTTTAACTTTAAAATTTAAACCATTTCCTTTATTTAATGGTGAAAATCAAAGATGTCACCCTCCACAATGAAGATTTTTAAAGACTTCATCACAGAAGTGATTGTTAAACAAAAGCTTCTATTAAATTGCCAACTATGTTTTTTGAGGTACGCTTATTATTATTTATGGTAAGGATCAAAGTCACTGAGCAGTGATCAGTTAGAGGAGCTGAAGAGATTTCACATTTAGATATATTATCCATCCAGTTAAATGGAATCAGCCAGTAGTCTAGCCTGGAGCACTGTCCATTGTTAGCTCCGTTGAACCACGTATATTGTCTAATACCTAAATTCTTTAATCTCCAACAGTCAACCAAATTAGTATTAGAAGCTAGGTTATTGAAAATGTCATCAAGAGTGTGAAGGTGCCCTCTAGAGGGAAGACGGTCAACGGAGTTGTCAGGGACCAAATTAAAATCACCCCCTACAATAACTTCATCCGTTGAATACGTCACCTTCCATTGGTTAATCTTAATACAAAGGTCAGCATAGAACAGTTTGTTTAAGGCTTTGCTATTGTAACCATATACACATACCAAGATGAATTTAACACCGTCAATCTCCACAGTCACCATTAACCATGGCCATTTGAATCACTTTTATGGTCA
>NW_024877084.1:0-1887 GCF_018340385.1 Cyprinus carpio
TTTTTTTTTTTTTTTTTTTTTTGTTTTTTCTTTTTTTTTTTTTTAGAACTTTTTTCTTTTTTCTCTTTTTTTTTTTGTTTGTGTTTTTTTTTTGGTCTTTTAAGAAATCTGTCCTTCTTAGGACATGAATTTTAATATTTAAATATGTATGCTTGTACAGATAAAACTGAAAGGAACGACCTTTTAGAAGACGTGCAGCCCACTTTTAGAAAGACCATTTCTTTTAGCAGGGGATTTTAATTGCATTTTAAGTAAAAATGATAGAAAAGGGGAGAGAGAGGATTTTGGTAACTGGATAAAACGTCAATTTTACTACAGAAACATTATAAAGGATTTTAAATTAGAATGAATGTTTTAGGAACCATGCATCCTGGGGAAAAAGGATTCACCTGGTTGAGTGGTGATGGCACTAAAGCCTACCAGATAGACTATATCTTTACGCCAGACCTTACACCAAAGTGGATGCTTAAACCAATGCCCCCTTTCTTTTTCAGACCACGCTTATGCTTTCTTGCACCCTTTCTCTTCCAACCGGTGTGACGACAGGTGGAGGGGCTATGAAATCCGAACTGATCCCCGCCTGAAGAACCAGAGATCAGCAACATACTACCGGGCGCAGTACAGCCAATGGCAGACTTTAAACGATTTTTTGGAATTTCACGCGAGCACAGTGGTGGGCGATGGTAACCGGAACGCATCTTCAAGACCTTTTTTAGATGGGCAGGAAAAAAGAAAAAAATTATAAAGAAAAAAGACGAATGGTGGGATGCCACAGCGGCTACAACGTTATTTCTTTTATCTTCTTAGCCAGGGTTTTGATTTTTAACCAAGAAATTAATGAAGTTAAGAAAGACATGTCAGAATTAGCGGAGGTTAAAAGTAGAGGTGTTTTTTTGTTCTTCAGGAGCAAAGAAAAGGGAAATAGAGGAAGGTGAGAAATGCAGCAGATACTTTTGTAAGAAAGTCGTTGATGGAGGTTAAGAGCAATATTTAAAATTAAGAAATAAAGAAGGGAGAACAATGACAGACACAAAAGGATATTTTATCAGTAATAGAACGCTTTTATGAAGAAACTTCTATGAAGAAAAGGCACGTGACAACAGCATTTTAAGCGAAAATTTTACACAGTAGAGCAACAATAAATGGAACTTACCCTCTGACAAAGGATTTTAATATTTTCTGAGATAGACAAAAGTATTCAAAAATTCAAAAAAAGGAAAACTCCTGGAGTTGATGGACTCCCTCTTGAATTTTTTATTTGACCTTTTGGACTTTTAAGAAAAGACTTTACGGGCTGTTTTAATGACTTGACACGACGACAGCTCCTGACAGTTTTAGGATAGGAATAATGACCCTACTACACAAAAAAGATGACAAGACAGATTAAAAAAAACTGGCGATCTTATAACCCTTTTAAGCTTTTGACTGTAAAATGGTTTAGTAAACTTTTTAAAACACGGAATGTCAACAGTTTTGGCAGATCCTGATCCACTTGGATAAAGCCTCGCGCCCGTCCCTGGGAGAAAGATCACAGACAGCCTACATTACTGATAAGAGGCAGCAATCTGTTATCACGAGAGACCAGGGAATCAATTCGACTGATAGTTTTAAAATTTAGACTTTGAAAAAGCAGTCGACCGAGTTCGCACACTCACTTGTTTCAAGTTTTGGAAAAAATGGGTTTACCAGGAGGCTTTTAGCTTGGGTGGGATGCTCGTATAAAGATATACCAGCAAAATCCTAGTTAACGGGAAGGCTATCAAAAGCGATAAATATACGCGCGGCGTCCGTCAGGGCTGTCGTTATCTCCTCTCCGTCTGTGGTTGCATCGAAAAAAACCCCCTAGCGCAAGGTATGAGAAGGGATACATGGATCAGTGGACTGACT
>NW_024877085.1:0-1957 GCF_018340385.1 Cyprinus carpio
TCACAAGATCAAGGCAAGACACAGAAGCAGTGCAAATTCTTGAGGAAAACAATCAGGGTGGCAATCAGAGACAGTCAAAAGGTATACAACACCCTCCTCTGGAAAAAATCTTCCACCTTTGCAATCAACTAAAGAAACAGTAACAGCTCATTTAAGAAGCACAGAAAAAACGCCTTTTGCAGAACACAGATCTTGCATCAGTGTACATTAATGAAGTGCAAAAACTTGAAAATGCTGGTTACATCCTGCGGCAGCACCAGAGGAGAGGCAGAGAAAAAGCCATCAAACATGGTACATACCACATCCCATTGTTCAACGCAATGAAAAAACACAGAATTGTCTTCAACTGCTCATTTAAGCACAGAGGAACAAGCTTAAATGACCATCTTCTCCTGGCCTACCACTTGGACCAACCCTCTCTAGGAGTACTTCTGGCGCTTTCAGGAGAAAATGTATGTCGCTATTAGCAGTGATATAAAAAGGAATGTTTTCACCAGGTGGGTCTGCTGAATGAGGACAAACCCTTTCTCCGTTTCCTTTTGGAAGAACTTGGAACAGGGAAGAGCGCCCACTGTTTAAGTAGAGTGGCAGGTATTGCTGTTTTGGAACGAGTCTGCAGCCCCTGTTAACGCAACATTTGCATTTCAGCAGAAACATGTATATGACCCAGCCGGCAAGAGATGTGCCTCAGTGAGGCACAACTTTTATGTTGACAACTGGCTGCAAGTTTTCCATCAGCTGATGAAGCACGGACTCTTGTAACCAAGATGCAGAAACTCCTTTCAGAGGGGCGGCTTTGAATTGAGACAGTGGGCCACCAACGCCTCCATCAATGTCGCTCATTTCGGGATGAGCTGGAAATCGCCTGTCACCTTTGGTTCCGCCGAAGTGGAGCAGACCCACAGGAAATGACTCTGGGCCTACGCTGGCAGTGCTCTTCTGATGTTCTGGTTACAGATACAAAAACCAGGAAAATTCTGTACCAACATTGAGAACAACATCTGCTGAAAACCCTGTAGCCGTTTCACAACCCACCAGCCCCAACCCATCCCAGCCAAATGGTCGTTCGCCATCCAAGCGCCTATGCATTTGAAATGAATGGGATTTGACCCAGATCTTCCCAAAGATCTACTTCTAGGCCTGTTAACCTGGCAAAGATGCTGTCACAATTACCACATGTCACATTCCTCAAGATGCTAAGGGCACCAAACCAAATACTGACTATATCACAGGCAGACGCCTCTTCATATATCGTAGATGCATCGGAACGTGCATGGCGGATCAGTTGCATATACTGGGTACAAGTGATGCAACATGGCGAGGATCGCAGTTTCCCGCACATGGTGGCTGCGAGATCGAGAGTGGCACCCAAAGCGACAACACAGTCTATACCTACGACTCAAACTTCAGTGTTGCCCTGATCTGGCGGCTCAGCTGGCTACCCACTCTGAGGAAAGAACTGACCATCAAAAAATTGACCAAGAACTATACCAGCTGATCACACTCCACAACTGTATTGACTTGGCTTCAGCCAGACTCATGCAAATCACAAGGTGTTTGTCCGGAACGCGGGTGGCTGAGATACAGATCTTACAGACCCGAAGCCTGGCGTTATATCAATTCAGAGCTGAACCCAGCTGACGGCAGGCTACCAGAAGGACTCACTCTCTCTCTAAACTTACAACCTGAAAGCAGCTGGAATCAGGAGTCCACAGTTGCTTCAGCCAGTTAGTATTTGGCCCAAACAGCCACTTGATGCTGTAGGTGATGATATTCAAGAACACCGCAGTTCTACTTTCTGTGGAGCGCTATCCTCCAGCCAAACTGATGTTCCAGATATCTCTCAGTACAATTCACTTCAAGATCTGATTAAGGCTACTGCTATTTACCTTCATGGGGCG
Organism: Cyprinus carpio; assembly: GCF_018340385.1. Lineage (NCBI taxonomy): Eukaryota > Metazoa > Chordata > Actinopteri > Cypriniformes > Cyprinidae > Cyprinus > Cyprinus carpio. Next base: position 1,902 of record NW_024877085.1, read on the forward strand.
GCAGACAAAAGTGAACTCTCTGCTGACGACTACACACAAGCTGAACAGGAACTTCT
>NW_024877086.1:0-1870 GCF_018340385.1 Cyprinus carpio
CCTCACTGTTTTAATAGTTGGCGCTTACATGCTTTGTCTTCATAAATACAACAAGCAAGCCAATGGCCAACAGTGGTAAATAAAGGCAAAAATCTGTATGAAGCCGTACTGGAGTAAAAAAAATCTTTTTGGCGAGAACCCAGATAACCAAGAACCTGGGGACCATTTTCATCGTATATCAGTATGAACATTGGTACCACTGTCAGTTAACCGTAGTTCACCACAGGTGATTTTAAACTGGTCTCTTGCAAAATTTTACACGAATCACAAGGAGTACAAAAGATCAGCGAAAGACAGTGACAGAAGCGCATTGTACCCCTGTGTTACTGCATTGAATCAGCTGTAGGTTAAAGAGTTAATTGTGACATGTACCGGCAGTAACATTGATTTCTCTGTGGCCCAGGTGGAGGCGGAGAACGAGCGTGGCAGTGGCAGAAGAGTTCTAAGGTGCCGTCATCCATTAAGATGAATCTTACTTTCTGAACCAGTTCATCCTATGCTGAAGTCCATTGTGTGCAAGATTGAGCAATCACATCAGTCTCAAGCATGCTTATCGAGTGTCTCGGGGACAGAGCATTAGTGGTAAGGTAGAAATATAAAAATGTTTAGGAACTGTAATATAATATTAACAATAATGTTTTTTCCTCTCTGCCTTTGTAATATACGGTATGCTGGAAGACTTTCTTGACATCATAGCGGAACGGGGTCAGAAGACATCAAAAGCAGGAAACATCTCAAAAATCACTGTTAACCGTAGGAGCAGCCGGTTTACAATTCTTACAAAAATCAAGTTATTATTTATGTGTATGTTATTTATAACAAAACAATTAAACGAACATAAATGTAATCTGTTAAAGCTCAGTCTATTTTGCATTCAAACATTGCTTTAAATAAAGAGTCCAGGTGATTTATTTTAGCAGAGGAGCTTGTTTATGCTACCATCTATTTGGAAGAGGCTAATCACGAAAATCACAAATTTATCTATAATATGTCCTATTTTCTATTAAACAAAAAACTTCTGCAATACAAAAATCTCCTTTTGATTTATTGTACATTAATTGTTTACTAATAATTTAATTCATAATTGATTAGTTACTGGAACGCTATTATAAAAGTATATGTGTTTGTTTATGTTAAATAAAAAGATAAACGCGATAAAGAGTTATTATCTTCACTTAAAATGCATCTTGAACAATCGGGTCCCACCTAGCGAGGGACCCCTAAGATGGCGGCGTTGTGATGCCTTGTGCGCAGGACGCAACTTACAAATAATAGTAGTAACGTTAAGTAGTAATAATAATAATAAATAGGTGGGACCGATTGTTCAAACCTTTTTTTCTACGTGATCTTGTGACCACGAGCATGAGGGTCCTGTATTCATTGTTCAGGCGTTTTATCAACTCCATCACGTTATTTTTTCCCATATGAGCCAGATTAAGCGGGTAGTTAAATACGATCGAAAATCTTACGATGATTTTTAGTGTACGCATACTAACTTTGTCTCGTGTCCTCGTTTGGGAACAAGTGCGTCCGTTCGTCTCTTGCGCACAGAGCATCACAGCCGGCCGCCATCTCTAGGGAGTCCTCGCTCTAGTGGGACCCGGATATTTCAAGATGCATTTTGTGAAGTGAGAGATCGACTCTTTTCTCAAGTTTTATCTTTTGGCCCAACATAAGCAAACACATATACTTTTATAATAGCGCTTCAGTAACTGAATAATTATGAATTAAATTAATAGTAAATTAAGGTACGCCAAATCAAAAGGAGATTTTCTATTGCAGAAGTTTTTTGTTTAATAGAAAAATAGGATATATATATAAATTTGTATTTTCGTATTAGCCTTTCCAATAGTGGGGGCAGAAAACAAGC
>NW_024877087.1:0-1447 GCF_018340385.1 Cyprinus carpio
GTCTGGAGCATCTCTGCAGTCCAGCTGGGAAGGAGAGGCGTCAGTTTCACGTGAACCAGTGAAGCCCAGCCGCCGGTCGCTAAATCTCGGCAAAATGAAGACTGATGATAGTGAAGGTCTGATTCATCTGGCGATGTCCCTCACCACAGGACTGATGTCCAAATCCTGGAGGGAATGACACACGAAAGTTTAACGTCACAACTCGAATTGTCACGAATGCACTTTAAAATGGCCAACTCAGGCCCAAAATATGGCTTTGCTATCTTAGGTCAGCCGCAGACGTATCTGTGAGGTCTGGTGGAGGGGCCGAAGAACTCTTCCACATTCTGGAAAGGTTGCGTGCTCTGAAGCGTTCAAAGACCATGTTTATCAGAGACGCTGTTCAGCGCTCCAGACTCTAGCGTCAGTTGAGCGACCTGACGCCAAAGCCTGCATTGATCTCACGCAGGTCGCTGTAATCCACATAGATGGAGAATCTTGCCAAAGCTCTCCTCCAGCCAAGCACTGAGGCTGCTTGTGTCGGACTCCACAAGGTGAGCCTGCAAACGATGATGCACGGAAACACTCATTAGGAGACGCAGACATTCATAAAGCTTGTAGGGCACCACAGGCCTTTTTCTCTTAGGCACACGACACAAAAAAAAGCACCACCTTCACTGGACCTACCCGAGGCGTGTCTCTGCTTCAGGTAGCCCAACAGGACTGGGGCCAGCTCCCGCCGCCTCAGCAAAGTCATCTGGTCAAAGACGCTGCTCAGAGCCACAACCCTAGAGTGCAAAGGTCACAACAAAAGGTAAGGATCGATGCCTCATTAACGATCTTCACCACCCTTTAGAGACTACTTGAGAAACGACCTCACAGTCTTTTGACAGTGTAACTAGAGGGGGCGCACAGAGCGGTCACAAAGCTAGGGGCGCGCCACGCACATGATGTGGTATCCGTTGCAGTCGGTGTGTAATGGGTCGCTGTCTGGAGCATCTCTGCAGTCCAAGCTGGGAAGGAGAGGCGTCAGTTTCACCGCGGAACCCGGAAGCCCAGTCACCGGGTCAGCCAGAATTCGACAAAAATGAAGACTGATGATAGTGAAGGTTCGATTCATCATGATGTCCCTCACCACGGGACTTGATGTCCAAATCCTGGAGGAATGACACACAGAAAGTTTAACGTCACAACTCAATTGTGTCACTTAATGCACTTTAAAAATGGCCAACTCAGGCCCAAAACATGGCTTGCCATCTCTTAGTCTGAGGGCCTGTGAGGTCTGGTGGAGGAATTACGAAGAACTCTTCCACATTCTGGAAAGAGTTGCCCGTTAACTCTAAGCGTTCAAAGACCATGTTTATCCCGAAGGCGGCTGTTCAGCTCCAGACTCTAGCGTCAGTTGAGCGACCTGAGAAGAGCTCAGAATGTCCAGCGCCTCAAACTTCAGGGGGAGAAAACAACAAAA
>NW_024877088.1:0-1884 GCF_018340385.1 Cyprinus carpio
AGACTGCTTCAAATTTTAATTATTTAATTTTATTTATTTTATTAACTATCGATTAATCTTGATTATCACTGGTCGCACAGCACTTCGTGAAATTCGGGTTTACTAACATTCTCAATCTGCTTTCAATAGGTACCCGTCCAGCCTTATGTCGTAAAGACAAAAATTTTGCGACAATGAGTGCTTGACTCACGCCATCAGAGAAAAATTGAGCGGGATTTTGCATCGGCAGGGCTATTTCAGTCCACTAGGGGAAAATGTGCAACTGCATACTTGACACCAATGCGAAACCCTTTTTGGGAAAAAGAAAGAAAAAAGGGGATCTAAATGTACAATAGGAAAATATATATATATATGTTTGAGAACATAGAAATATTGGTCACGCCATTTTGTTCCCAGGTAATTTTCTAGAGCTAGATGGAAAGAAATACTAATAAAATTATTCCAAAGATCGCAAAAATCATGAAATCACATATGCCGCCATCACTTCGCGAATACCCAGATTGAAATGTTGATGGCCAAGTGGATCCTAGATTAGGCAGAGATCTCCAATCCCTCTTCTCAACGTAGCTCATGAGCACAACAAAAAAAAACGTATTTCGTATAACCTTTAAAATAGACAAAAACCAGTGACATTTGCGGAATTGTACTGGCTGCTCTCAAATTGCAAAAATGCCTAGGCCTATTATTCTAAACAACCAAATTAATCTATTAGATGTTGAAAAAGAAAGAAGAAAGAACCGAAGGAAAGACAGAAAAAGAGGTTTCATACAGTGGCTGTTAAACTAAACTTTATGGTTACTGATGTTGCCCAGATGCATGACATACTAGAAACTATGTGGAATGATACCCAAGTCTACGCTAAGTTAGGTTTTAGCCAAAAAGGTTCAGGTTATCCTACTCTCAAATAAAAGTATATTCCACAGATAAAATAAGTTAGTTTACAATCAGCTGACGGTAGAAAAAAAAAAAAAAAAGATGTTTTTGGCCAAAGGGGGTGTGCAAAGGGTTGGTGAAAAGTGAATGATTGGTGTGTATGGAGTTCAAGCAAGTGTCCTTACGAGACCAGCGCAATTCAATCAATTTTGCAAAAACAAGCTGTGTACCATGGATGTGGGACCCCAGCAAATGATGCCAGGAAAATATGCACCAGGAAGCATTTGGTAAGTTGCCTGTTCGTACCTCACTTATCTGTGGCAGAAAGAAAAACGTACCAAACTTGCGCAGCGTTATAACTATGGGAAGGCAGAGCAAGCAACTTGCTCTTTCCACCCCATATCTAACTTTCTTTCAGCATATCATGATGGAGCTGGATTCTGTGTCGTGCTGATAAAATATTTGTCTTTCTGAACAAATAAAGAGTGTTTTCCAGGTCAAAAGGTTCATGCTGAGCAAGATAGGCCTAGGAAATTATCCAGTGATATAGTGGAACTCAGTTTATAAAAAACAAAGAAATAAACTGAATTATCAAATTGTTGAGAATAAAATTAAAATGAATGAAAAAAAGTACAAGGATGCCTATAACTGGAAATTTTAACCAAATTCTTTTTTTTATATTATAGAAAATGGGTATTCGCCCTTTACTCATTGAATTGACAGCACCTGATTTCCAGGAGATTCTAAAAGGGTCAGACAGCCCTCAACCCACATGAAATTTCCACAGGTCACACCAAGAAGGATCTACAAGAAGATGAGCAAATAACATGCTTGATTCTCTAACAAAAAAACTCTAAAGGTTTCCATTTACAGGTGACAGCAGCCCTACTAAGGCCAAGAAATGGTTTGCTCCATCATAGAGAACCAGTGAGTGTGCAGTTATGATCACGAGGGAAAGCCTTGCATTAAACAGCAAAACGGTTACAGAGTGACACCTGAGTTCACATCTCT
>NW_024877089.1:0-1805 GCF_018340385.1 Cyprinus carpio
TGATAGCCAGTGCATTTGTAATGAACCTGAGAGCCGATGATAAAGATGGTCTAGTATTGATAGATGGAGGAAGCAAATTGATAGATGATATCCCCATAATCTATCTGAGACAGGAATAGTCCTGCGACCAGTCTTTTCTCTTATAGTCCTAAAAAAAAGCAAGATTTTAATCTATATAAGAATGCCAGGGGTAAATTTAAGTTTCATAGCAAGAATTTCAATTTTTTTTAAAGGTAAACCTTTATCAAAAACCCAAATACTTGTATCAAGTTTAATAGCTTCATCTTGGAGGTCATAATAGCAAGAATGGGGCTTTGTACCTATGGGGGCAAATCTTTGCCTTTACTTTTTTATTTAAAAAAGGGTTTTAAATCAAAACAAGGGGATTTTAATGAGGGAAATTGACTGCAAATTTGCCTGGCAGTCTCGGGGTAGAGGCACACAAATACAAATTGTCATCAGCATACAAATGATACTGTGGGGTATTTAAATTTTACCCACAAACATATTATATAGATGATTAAAAAAGCAAAGGACCTAAAAACTGATCCTTGTGAGGACCACACTTTTTTAGGACGAACAGGGTCAGAGTTACATTCCCATGTCTTTACATTGCATCAGTTCAGAGGTAGCTGTGAAACAATTTACAGCCTAGAACCAACACCCAATATTCAACAGGGTTTTTGATTAACTGAAGTGGTTCCACGTGTCCAAGCCTTTGTAAGGTCAATGAACACAAGACCATACAGAATAACTTTTTATCAATTGCCGCTTTATAAATCAAAAATTTAGCAGGCAGAAACTGTGATGTGACTAGAATCTTAAAAAACAAGATTGCATGTGATTAAGAATATTTTGTGAAACCAGAAAAGTTTTTAATTGATCAGACACTAAATTCAAAAACTTAGCTAAAACCGAGAGATTTGAGATAGCTCTATAATTATTTGCAATCACATGGATTCCCCCCAGATTTTCGTAATGGTTTGAAGTAAGCCTGCTTCCACGAAATAGGCACTGTATCTGTGCAAAACGGACAGGTTTTATTAGTCTATAAGTGTGATTGGGTTCACCTATAATTTGCGCTGCCATTTTAATGTGACTGAGACCAGTACGGACCTAGGGGATTGGGTAATTTTGTTCTCCTAACACATGCAACTGCCCAAATGAGCACTCATACATTTGAAAAAAAATAAATAAACACCAAAAAGAACATATTTATGTGCTGGCATTTGGTAAAATAACATCATGGAGGTGTATTTATTTAAATGGCTGGTAAAGGATTATCCTGGTTTTAGCACAATGTTTAAGGTTGTTTAGATTTAAAGGATATCAAACTCCCCTTTATGTTATCAGACATCTCCGTCATTCCATCCCAGTTCAGATCACCTAATCAAGAGGTTAATTTCAGAGGAATGAAAATTGGATAATCAGTCAGATCAGCATTTAACTGACCATTTGGACACAGTAACCCCAGAAAATCCATTGCGCCACCCTAAAACCGCAGACATCTGCCAACTTGTGGCCCACTCAAGCAAAACTATAAAAAAAAGAGCCAAACACAAGGGTACTTTAACAACATGTAACAGTGTTTGCTTTTCCTTTTCCTAAATCTTTTCCCATTTAAGTAAACTTTCAATATATCAGTTGTATGCTTATAAGACCAATTAAAACAGTCACCCCAGCAGATGCTTACTCCAAACATCAAAACACAGGAGAAAACAATGCACCTTAACCAGCTTAACCTTCACTCACAGGCAGTCAAATGTAGTCTAGCAACAGCAGTGCCTGATAAACGATCCCCAAGC
>NW_024877090.1:0-1857 GCF_018340385.1 Cyprinus carpio
ACTGTAAGATGAAGAGGAGGAAGGCCTACACACATGCTCTAAAAATTGAGTTTTTAGAATTTTATTTCCACTGGAGCAGCTTTAATCCTTTTTTTGTTAACAAGCGGTGGCTTTATCATTTCTTGGCAGATGCTCTTGACTGAGCTTTGGGAGGAAGAGCAAAATTTTTATATCTACCTCCATGGGTCTACTGCATGGTATTTGGTGGGTTGGTGACTGGTTCCGGCGTTGATCAGGAGTTGCCGTATCAAAGTTTTAAAAATCGACCTATCAAAGCGAAAACAAAGCCTCAAACTCCATGTGGTAAAGTGGCAACGGCTTGACCCCAGATTTAAGGATCTGAGTATGCCTTCCCAGATCTGAAGGGAGGAAATCTCAGAAATATATGATTCAGAGGGAGGAGAGTGCCCAGCAACCTGAAGCCTCAGCAGAAAGACCTGAGCCAGAGTCCACCTAAAAAGAAATGCCTTTTCTCGCATATCAGCTGCTGCATCGAAGATTCAAGATAGGTAGAGAGACCCAGCATCAAAACACGTCTGTGGATCGGTTACGCTGTGAGCCACCGCCTTCTCCAGTGAGGACTGTCCATTCCCACAGATAGTGAGTCACTGAAAGACCGCAAGGGGCTACCCGAAGCCGTTGCACCGCTAGCACAAACAAGTACCTCCTCCGGCGGCACGCTTGGCATTTTCGTCTTGAGTCGACCGTGTACCTGCTCTGGCGGTGATCACAATGGTAAAAGTTCGAAAGAGAGTAGCAACACTGTCCACTTGCTAAGGTCGCAGGGCTTAGTTATTAATGGTAGCAATTAGGTTGTACAGAAAATGAAATAGGAGAGACAGCTTAGAACTCATATATTTCTAGATCCCATATCCAAACTTTTCTATTTTCATTTAATCTTACTGTCATTTGGACTTTTTTTTTCATCCATGTTCAGCACAGGGGTTAATTACAAGGGATGACATTCAACTTCATTTAAAACTAGAAAGTATTTGCAGAAAATATCCATGTAGGCTGCCAATGTTTTAGACTGTTCTGTTTTGTCATAGCCCGAGTTAGGAAATTTCCTACCAGTGTTATGGCGCCACTTTGATCGCTCTTATTTCCAGCTGTGGAATTGTTTTAAGAATACCGTTATTATTTATTTTGGAAGTAGCTTAAGCAGAGTAGCCTGGATAAAGCAATCTCAAAGTAAGCACTACAAGCATTTTTATTCCTCCTAATATATTTGGAAGTTGGTTCACATTGCACTTTTTTTTAATAAAAAAGTTCAAAAAAGAAATTTTGTGTTCGGGTTCCCAATGAAAACGCTGGTAAGATATTCTACATTATGGGCTTAGAACTGCCTTGATATGCAAAATAACAGAATTTTGCGTGCAATTCAAACATGATGTCGCCAGCAGTTAACTAAGAAGCTTCAGCGATTAATTGCGATTAAAAAAATTAAATTAATTAGGAAACACAGTGTGTCAATAATGCAAAGTGACAGTTAAAGGCAGTTCATCACTGAATTCAATGATGTCACATTCAGCTCAGTTCATTTTAAATAGTATCTGTGCAATCATTTGCAATCAAGTCAACGATATCGTTGGAAACAAAGTGTCCCCAAATAAGCAAGCCAGAGGTGACAGCGGCAAGGAACCAAAACTCCATCGGTGACAGAATGGAGAAAAAACCTTGGGAGAAACCAGGCTCAGTCGTCCAGTTCTGCAGTGACCATCTGATCTGATACAGACTGGATCTGGGGGTACGTGTCCTCGAGAATAAGAGAGAAACAAACTAATATTAGCTGATGCCATTCTTTTTAAAGATGTAGCAAGTACATCGAGTCTTATGGGAAGTGTTCCCGGTTCCGGC
>NW_024877091.1:0-1830 GCF_018340385.1 Cyprinus carpio
GATTTTATTATTTTCTTTATTTTTAGTAAGCGTGGGCCTGTCTAATTTGGCTCCCATTATTTAGGCCTAATTAAAACAAAGCGAATAAATTAAACCTGCCGATTTAACTAAATCATTGCAACTCTAAGAATGGATGGATTAATAAGCGTCTCACTTATCAACAAAGTGCACCGATGTAAAAAAAAAAAAGGCTTCATTAATTGACACTTCAGTGATTTTAAATGGAGTCTTCTTTGCTACTTTCATATAATTTAAGTAAAGAAAAATAAATAAAAAAATAAATAAATAAATTGCAGCCCATTAAATGCAGGTTTGTATAATATTCCGTAAAATATCAGTGCAAGATTTGCTCTGCATGATGCTGGTCCACGCAGCTTATTTATTCTTATTGGTCTACATATTTTATCTTCATTACAAATCTTGTTTGGTTTTATTTTGGATAATTGCATATAAAAAAAGCATTTTGTGTCACATATACAAAATGTGAATTATTGGTATATTCAAGTGTTTGTGCAAAAAAGGTATTAATCATACATGACGAGGGAGAAGCACCCTCTCGATCAACGTGAAAATTTTTTTCTAATAATGAAATGAAATTTTACAGGCTGAAAATTGTGGCGTCTCACATACAGGAGAAATATATCTAAACAGAAAGCTTGAAATGTCTTTTAAACGAATCTGATTCAAAAGCGAAAGCATTGTAGCCGTAATCTGTGAAAGGTTGTATTTCTCTTTAAAGTAGCGATCCATGTGAGAAGAGTCAGCACTGTGAATTTCATCTTGCAGCCGACAAAGAAAACATTTGTTTAGTAATAAATAATTAAAATATCTCCTTTTTCATAGTATTAGGCTACTTCTGCCTGTGCTTTGTGACCGACTTTTAACTTAATGCATGTTCTTGAGCCATGGAATATATTAAGGCTGGATTATAGTTGTAAATTTAATATAAATGATTGCGGTTAGTTGAATAATGACAAATGAACGACTAGTAACTAGAAAAAATCTTAGCATGAGGAAACAGACCTAATAAATACCCCATCTAGACATCTCTGTTAAAAGTTTTTTTAAAGCATTTTATCTGGCGTTTGCATAAATTCTTCTTTCAGGAACGGTCTGTAATGGAGAGAGATGCCTTAACACTGATTTTTCCTCTGAAAACACAAAAGCGAAAATTGAAATAAAATAAATATTTTATGTTTTTGAGAATGATTAGGCTCAAGCCTCCCAGCGTTTGAGACCACGCTGCAGGCAGGAAATATGGCCCGGGCTTGAGGTGATTTCCTGATGACTGAAGAGGGCGGATTTTTAAAAGTCAGGAGTGTCAGTGGTTTTCACCACTTTCGCTCCAGCACCGGCTCATCCACCAGAATACAATTCCATGCCAGCAGCCACGTAATATAACTGCATATTTAAGCAAAATTCACATGACGGAAGCATATTTAGCTGTAAGCAGTACATAATCTCCGATCAGAAGACTATATACAGCACATTCACTGTGTCGCTGTCGCAATAATGCATTCAAACAAATGTAATCTTACAGTAGGCTACTTCAATGAGCAGAAATCTGTAACAAATGCATTGATCTGTAGATAAAATAACTGACGAAAATGTAAACTGTTATTTTCATCACAAACAAAATTTGCACAGCAGAAAGCAGCAATTATACCTTTTAATGCTGACAATTTTATTAGTTTGGCGTTTGGTACAAAAAGTTTGCACACAATAGCCTAATCCCCTTCTGAAACTCTCCTGTAATTTTATTTATTTATTTATTTTATTTTATTTTTATATATAAGCTATTATGAACATAACATTTCAGCAGCTAACCCG
>NW_024877092.1:0-1507 GCF_018340385.1 Cyprinus carpio
GGTTTGGTCTGATCAGGTAAACCTAAGGTCGGTGCACTTTGTAGTGCTAATTTCAATTGTTCAAATGCTTCTTCCCCCTCTTTTTGTCCTTTCTAAATGGGTTGGTTTGCAGATAATTTGGTGTCAAAAATCATTTGACTCAATGGTCTTTCATTTCGCTGTAATTAATAATAAACGTTCTGCAATACGAAGTCATACCCAGAAATACCATCATCTGTTTCTTATTTCTTGGTTTTGGCACGTGTAACACTCCACTGATCCTTTTTCTCAGAAATGTGTTTCCGTTTTTGAAATAACATGGCCTAAAAATGTAACCTGTTCCTCTGCGATAGAAACCTTTTTGATATTCACTTTATGACCGTTTTCTGCTAAATGGTTTAGTAGTTTCAGAGTTGCCTCACCAAAACACACTTCTCTGGAAGGTCAGCGCGTATAGAAGCAAGTCATCCACATATTACAGCAATGCTGCGCCCTTGGGCAGTTTAGCGACAATAAGTTTTTCATGCAGCGGCGTCGTTGTAGATGTCGTTGGGCTTTCACGGTAACCTGACACAGTCTCGTAAAGGTATATCTTTTCCCCTTTAAACGTGAAGGCAAACCAGAAGGTAGCTATTTTGTGCACTGGTACGCTAAAAATGCATTTGATATATCCACGGATGTAAAATTGAGTGGTATCAGATGGAATTTGAGACAAAATGTTGTTGTCTTGGTTAGATTTTGCATTTGGTCGCTGCGATGCTACAACTTTAAAGCATTTACGACTTGTAAATCTTGCCGCAATCTCCGCACTCTTCTGGTTGGCCTACATCCGCATTATTTTTCTTTACAGGAAATATCGGGTGTTTACTGGCGAGTCAGCACACGGTATAATTATACCTCGCTCTAGCAGTGACTCAAACACTGGCGTTATGCCTTCCCAATGCATCCCGTTTGACAGTATATTGCGGTTTGTGTGAATTGTAATTAGACTTGGGGTGTTATCCTGACCTCAGGACAGTTTTTTATTAGCCCTACGTCATATCTGTCTCTTGCCCACAGTTCCTGTGGTATTTGGGACATTATTTCCTGTGGTATTGGTCTGTTTTGACAAAGCTGTGTTGTCGCTGGCAGTCTCCTAATTAGCTTCATCAAACACTGATCTGCTCCTTCTTGTGGTTTGACTGCCTGTTCCAACCTTTAACTCAGGGTTGTAAAAACAACCTTCTAAAATAACGCCAGCCTTTGCTTTCAACACGGCTTTTCAAAATGGACCATTGTCTTTTCCACTCTATGTCACAGGCTTTTTGCCAGCAACACATCGTGGGAAGGAATCAGCCACATCAAACAAACCATCAGTTTCTAATTTAATTTTGCCTACGCAGTGTTGTCATCCCAATAGACCTCTGTGCATGAGATTTGGTCAGTGACGTCTCCTGACCAGACCTCTTCGTATGGGACATCTTGGCCCACACTAACATGAGCTGTAACATGCACAATCGCCGCTTCTGAAAATCAGAGCCTCTCTCAT
>NW_024877093.1:0-1852 GCF_018340385.1 Cyprinus carpio
TATAGGGTTGGTGCTAGAGACCCCAAAATCGGTCAGATCACTATTCATGGCCATCACTACAAGTGTGCCAGATTTCATAGTTTCTCTTTATTATTCCCCTTCATGGGGCTGCCATAGAGCCCCCATTGTTTTTGTCAAAGGAGTCTGGACAAAAAGCAATCACTACGGAAAAAGTAAAATTGGCAATCGTCTTCAAACATCAGAAGTACATCCAGCTGTTGTTGTTGATGTTCCTTACTGATTTTTTGTGTAGATTCGGCCCACAGGTTCCAAAAAGATATTGCAATTTCTCATGACAAATTCCCAAATGACCGATATAGGTGGTTCAGTCAATTCTGAAACAATTGATATGCTCCAGATTCAGTATGGCCTAAGGAAAACATACACATCAAGATCATCATTTTCTGACTAATTGTTCCAGAAGTTATGAAGGCAAAAACATTCATTTATGGTAATCTCACTTTATCTATAGGTATGCGCTGTTCCCAACTTTGGCATGGACCCTCAGATCATGGTGTTGAAGAAGTGTTTCCCAGTTTGGTTTCGATTCATCAAAGTTTGGCCGAGATACAGCCTCTGGAACCGATTTCAGGTCGCACTCGTTAAGTTCACAGTTTATCAACTTTTGAACAAAGACGTATATCAAAATCTGTTCAGTCATTTCTTGTGCGGCTCGGTCAGAAGATCGTCTAGTACCTAATTTCAAAAAAATTGAACCACTTTTGAAGGAGAGGAGAAGTGCTTTAAACCTGAAACACCTAATTAAATATAATAGCCACTACTATATAAGGGGTGGAGTCTTAATGTAAAGGTATAGGACTGTAATCTCCATGAAGAGAGTAATCGTGGTGTACTAAGTTTTATCTGTCTAGAACAAAGGGTTCAGGAGTTATTAAAGTTTCAAAACTGAATTTTTGAACTGAGGTGGTGGCGCTATGGGAGCTGGTCCTAGGAACCCTAAAGTTAGTCAGATCACTATTGGTGACCATCTCTACAAGCGTGCAATTTCATCCATTTTCCCATGTTCCCTTCATAGGGCTGCCATAGTGATGGAATTTGTTTTGTTCCAGAAATCTAACAAAAAACAATCGCTATTCACTACCAACCTTGTAGCCTTTCTGGGAATATAGCCCTTAATGCTCTTTGGCTTTTAAGGGTTTTCAGCAACTTTTCCTTTTCGAACAGATAGATTCAGAATTACAAATGGAGTGAAATCAGAAGGTCGATGAGAATGAACAAAAACATATTTTTTTTTTTATTCATTGCAAACACATGGAACACCCAACATCTGGAACAAGCTGGTATAGAACCACACGGATTCCAGACCCACGACCTCAGAGATTCGGAACCAGTGCCTTAACGAAGTGAGCTGTCGTTTGGCGCTTTGACATGACCTGACCACAGAAGCGAGTTAAGAGTGTGAGAATGATCTCTCTCAAAACCCTGAATTAGCATTTCGGCAGATTGCCTGCTGGCTAAAAAGAAATATAGCGTTGCTCTAAAGTTAACCAGATGAATCAAGACACCCCATTAGAGAATGAATAGGAAATGTGTTGGCGTTTCAGCTAATTAGCATGCTAAGCTAACTAGCACAAATCAACTAGCACAGGCACGGTCGGCTTCTGAGATGTACATGCTCCGAGAGCGGGGTGTAAATCAAAAATATGTTCAGTCATTTCTGTCTGGCTCAGTCTGAAGATCATGTGATCAAATTTTGAACAAAATTTAACAAGATTTCGGGGAGGAAGTAAGCGAAAAAACTGTTTTTTCATTCCATTCAATATGGCGGGGCCGGACACCATATTGGAAAATGACAAATGAGACATCATCTGATTTGGCATAACCCAAGGAA
>NW_024877094.1:0-887 GCF_018340385.1 Cyprinus carpio
CCCCTGAAGTTTGAGGCGCTGGACATTCTGAGCTCCCCTCTCAGGTCGCTCAACTGACGCTAGAGTCTGGAGCGCTGAACAGCGCGTCTTCTGATAAACATGGTCTTTGAACGCCTAGAGCACGGCAACTCTTTCCAGAATGTGGAAGAGTTCTTCGTGGCCCTCCACCAGACCTCACAGGTACGTCCTCGTGACTAAGATGGCAAGCCATACTTTTGGGGCTCTGAGTTGGCCATTCCAGCGCATTCGCGGACACAATTCCAGTTGTGACGGTCGCTTTCGTGTGTGTCATTCCCTCCAGGATTTGGACATCAGTCCTGTGGTGAGGGACATCATGATGAATCGAACCTTCACTCATCATCAGTCTCTCTATTTGCCGACCCCAGTGACCGGGCGACTGGGCTTCCTGGTTCACGGTGCAAACTGACGCTTCTCCTTCCCAGCTTGACTGCAGAGATGCTCCAGACAGCGTCATGCAGACCGCTCGTACCGCAACGATACCACATCGACTGCAACGGATACCTAGCTTTGTGATCATGCACGTAGCGCCCCTAGTTGTTTATTCGTCAAAAAAGATCAACAGGAGGCTGCTTCAAGTAGTCGCTGGGGGCGGCGTTAGCACTGTCAAAAAGACTGTGAGGTCAAGCTTCGCGGTAGTCTCTAAAGGTGAAGATCTACGCGACGAGGCATCGCCCTTACCTTTGTTGTGATCTTTGCACTCTAGGGTTGTGGCTCTGAGCAGCGTCTTTGACCAGATGACTTTCAGTGAAGGTGGTGCTTTTTGTGTCGTGTGCCTAAGAGAAAAGGCCTGTGGTGCCCTGGCTTTATGAATGTCTGCGTCTCCTAATGAGTGTTTCCCGTGCATCATCGTTGCAGGCTCACCTTGT
>NW_024877095.1:0-1989 GCF_018340385.1 Cyprinus carpio
GATAGCTGTTCCTGGTATGCAGTGATTGATCCACATTCAAGACGCTTTTGATGGCAGATGTGTAGCTGGCGGTAAGAGTGTGGTGGTTTACCATCGTGACTTGCATTCTGATTGTTCATTTCCGGGCTTCGCTCGTCTATTAATGCCGCGTTACCATGAGTTTGCAGGTAACTGGGGTCAATCTGATTATGAATTGGCAGAAGCGATCCAACAGGGTAAGCCGTCTGTCCAGTGATCCAGAGCACTGAACGAGCAGTGGAAAGAGAGTGAAGGTGATGTTGGCTGCACTCCATCCCCTGAGTGATGTTTTGTAAACTCTGTGAACGAAACTGTGTGCAGAAATAGAAAACGGAAATGGCTTCAGACACAGCACCCCGCTCAATGGACAATGCAGGTGATGTTTGACCTTTATTTCAGAAGTGCCAGTGATTCTATACAGTTTAGTCCATTACCACTTGAGCAACAAAAGAGTAAGGTTTGCTTAAAGCTGAACATATGCAAATGTTTGTAAAAGAACAAAATACTCCAAATGTGATGCCCAATGGAAATTTCTCTGGAGCCTTGTGAAACTATGAAAATTTTTAAAGACGCTAACTGCTTTTTTCGAGCCTTAGCCTATGGTGTAAGTGGAACGGAACGAGAACACAGAAAAGTAAGACGGGCTGTAGTTACAACACATACTGCAGAATGAAGAAAAAGTATGTACAGTATCTCAGACAAGGATACAGCTCTGTACCTGGAGTACATTGCCACATCAAGAGATGAAATTTGTTGGAAATTGGGCAACAGAGATGGAAATACAAGCAGCCAGTGATTTAATTGGTGTAGACATTTTTACATACAGTCCCAAGAGAAAGGCTTTTAAGTTTTCATCTTCAAATGCGTCCTTTAATACACACACATGGCTGTCAAGACATCGCATATATATTGTGAACATGTGAATAGCTGTCATTATGAAGTCGTCAGATGTGGAAAAAGCAAGGATGGTAACTGTGCTTCCATTTTGTAAAATCAGCAATTCAAGATCCATTGTTTAATGTAGCAACAAATGTGTCTTCAAAGTCATGTGAGGATTATAAGAAGAAACTTCAATGCAACAATAGTACTGAGTTCAAAGAAGAAAAACAAGTGAAGCTTCTCAAAGAAAAAGATTCCATGAGGATGAAAGTTACATTTTCAATGATGAAATCCATCAATAAAAAATAGGAAGAAATAAAAAATGAACAGCATAAAAGGAAAAGTAAAGAAAAGTGGACAAATCAAATGACAAATCCAATGATGTACACTGCAAAAGCTGTGTCAGAAGTGGAAGTTGATATTGCCTGCAGTCAATCTTGAGAGATTTCATAAACACAGATAAAGTATCTGTGAATGAAATGTATGCTGAAAAAAAAACAGAAACACCTTTTTTATACCTAACAAAAGAAAATGCAAGTGATGTTGAATTTATTTCAGAAACTGCTACTTTTTCTTTACAGAGTGTGGAAAAAGTACAAAATAAATGATACAGATGACCAATCAGATGATTTTAAAGTGCAAAGCTGTGTCCCCAAATGGAAGTTGATGTTGTCTGCAGTCAATTTTCGAGTGATTTCATAAGTACAGATGAAGTCTTCAAGTGAATGAAATGTGTGCTGAACAGAAAAACAGAAATGCCTTCTTTGTATCTAACAAAACAGATTGCAGGTGATGTTGAATTTATTTCAGAAACTGCCACTGTTTCTTTTCAGTTTTTAAGCCCATTAACAGTACAGCAACCACAGATGTATTTGCTTAAAGCTGAACATTGTAATTTTGTAAAAGAACAGAATATCAATGAAATTGTTGAAATGACCTGACCTTGATGGAAAACTAAAGGAATTTTGGGAGATGTAATTGTTTTTTTAGAGCCTAGCGATGCTAGAAGTGAAGTGCAATAGAACACAGAAAAGTAGACAGGGCTGTAGTTACAACATCTGCAGAATGAAGACAAAGTATTTCCAGTATCTC
>NW_024877096.1:0-1855 GCF_018340385.1 Cyprinus carpio
TCGTCGTGGGTCAAAAGTGTGGCTGCTAAAGAGCATTTCCTCTCGCTCCATTATCCTAATAGTTGGCTCCCCAAATTTATTGGCCGTTTACTGTCCACCAGATCATTAGCCGGTGGCAGTCGCCTCAAACTCCCTCCTCGTACAGGAGGAATTCATCCCACCTTTCATGTATCTAAAAATAAAGCCACGTTTTTTCATTCCCCTATTATCGCCTACCCCGGTCCCCCCCGCCGCGACTCGTAGATGGGGAGACCACTTATTCGGTCAATCGCATTCTGGACTCTAGACGGAGGGGACGCGGATTCCAGTACTTGGTGGACTGGGAAGGTTGCAGTCGGAGGAGAGAGTTGGGTACCTGCTAGGGACATCCTGGATCACTCTCTTATCGATGATTACAGTGACAGGCTAAGGGGTTCTGGGGGCGCCAGGAGGCGTCATAGGAGGAGGTACTGTCCGCGGCTCATGAATCGCCCGTCTCCTGCTGGTTTGTTGTGGCGTCATGTTAATTGTTTCCTTAATAGGTGTTACGCTGATCGGCTGATCAGCTGACGGCTGCAACTTTTCGTTACAACAGCCTATTTAATGCCCGGTCTTTTAGTCTCTTGTTTGTCAGATCGTTGTGTGAGGTCCGTTGTGGTGTTTGTCTGTTCGTCATTCAGCGTTCCTGCTTCATGCTTTGTTTCCTGTTTGAGGTGCGTCTCACCGGATTACTGCCATCATTGCACGGATATCTCGCCTTCACCAACTCCACCAACGCACTCAAGGAGCAGCACTATCACTTCATTCCCACCAACGCACTTCAAGGGAATTCATAGGTCTTATCCACGCCCATCATCGCACTCTAGGTCTACTTCACCTGTCTGTTGCCACCCCCAAGTCCCTGGCGCTATTCTCCTCCAAGAGCCATTCATCATCTCTACTCTACAAACATCATTGTTGTCAGCAGCCCTGTCCTTATCACGTCAGACAGTTGAGACTTATGTTAAGACTCTGAGACTTGTATTTTGCATTACGTGTGATCTCTACTTCCACCTTCAGGCTATATACAGTAGTCCCACTTAGCCACTTGTTTGGCAACCATTTTTTTGAAGACACACAAAAAGTACAAGTACATTGTATGTTGTAGAATGAAAGATGAAAATATCTTGAGACTGTATTAACCACAGGCCTTATTTCAGACATTAAGCAAAAACCTATTCTAAAAACCCACGCGACATTTTGCTTATTGGAACTAGAAGTAAAACATTTTTGGTTTATTTCCAGGTTTTATTATTGTTCCCAGCTCACTACGCTGAGTACTACTGAGTCATGACTTCTGCATTCAAGTGATATGTAATATTACTGAATGTCCAAGGTGCATAAACACAAAACCTACCATCATATTTGTAATTTGAAATATATTCCTCAGGAAGTATCTCTGAACAGTCACTTACTGGCTGTCCTCCTGTGAAACACACACGAAAAAATAAAAAATAAAAAATAAAAAAAATAATAATAAGATGAAGAAGAAGAGTTTTTATATATATATATATATATATATATATATATATATATATATATATATATATATATATATATAACATGCTGTAAATTAGTTAAGCAATACACAGGTGTGTATGAAACAGGGGCGTAGAATTAGGGTGGGGACACCAGGGACGTGTCCCTACCAATATCCAGCGAGTGCTTAACTGTCCCTAGCAATAATTTTGATCAAACATTTAAATATTTGGATGTGTTTTTGTAATTTCGGATGCATCTGAAATGACATACTTTTAATTTCCTAAGAAGTTTATGTAGAAAACGTGCGCCTTTTAAGGTGCGCATTTAATACATGGCGAATATAAAGTTCACCGGA
>NW_024877097.1:0-656 GCF_018340385.1 Cyprinus carpio
TCCGTCCTATGCTTGATATAAGGTTGTGCATGTGTGAGAGAAGAAAGAAAAGAAAAAAAAAAAAAAAAAAAAGAGTCACTTGCGGCTCTTGAAAAACCGGCCCCTGGTGGTCAGACCTCACTTTTCAAGTCGATCGGACTGACTGCTGCCGAGCTGTAGCTGTTTTTCATGTCTGTTTGGTTGTGCAGTTTCATTTTCGTTGTCCCTTTTTTCAGCTTGCAGCGCCGCAAGTGGCCAGACGCAGCACCCTTTTTTCTCCTGACCACAGACTGAGCCCGTGCATAGGCGTGCCGATTTGGGTGGCGTGATCTCATTCCTCTCTGGAGTTATAGCCATTTTAGCAACCTGGGCCACCACGACCTTGGCGAGCGTTTGAGGGGCCCCTCGCCAAGGTGGATGGAAATTTCCACTTTTTGGATGATTATTGACCGTCAGACTCCAGAGAATCTTTCTGTGCTGCTTTGGTTCGGACTGGGCCAAATACCTGGTGCTGGTTTGCAAAAGAAGGTTTTCGACAAAATCCCAAATAGCGAAAAATTTAGCCAGAAGCGACCTGCCAATTCGAGAGACCTGCCTCTCGTTGGCTCGAGCCAAGGATTCCGATGACATGAGGCCGCGTGGCTCTGCGACAAACCCGTTTGGGAGTTCTGGCGATG
>NW_024877098.1:0-1911 GCF_018340385.1 Cyprinus carpio
CCGCATCCCCCCACAGAATATAGCTTGCTAGGATTACACCATATTTTGAGTTGATTATCATTTATTATTACATGGCTTGGTTTATTCTAATGTAAGAATGCGGTCATTTATTTCTTGATAACAGACCACTGCTAAGTATAACACACATTTACAAAGAAAAACAGGCGTTGCTTACTGTAGACAGTGATTGTTCTTTAACGGAAGCAAGCCTGTCGTTTTAAAAATCAATAAACTCCTTTTTTAAATCAATATTTTGTGTGAAAATTGGCCAATTTATTTGATAAAATAACCATGTAATAAAGCGGGATAATGTATAGCGGTGATTGTTATAGTAAATACAACCCCTTCAGGCTGATTCAAGTCCCCAGTCAGCCTATGCGTGGTTGTATTAAGCTATAACAACCGCTTCTCTATCCACTACTGCTGAAACCAGCATAGGGGCCGGGGAGGTGGTACAGCCATGTATTTTTTGATGTGTGTGTATACATACTGAGCTTGTCCATATACACAGTAGGCTGAAGTGAATTCTATACAGCTAAAAATGAGGCACCAAACACCTACAGCAGACTTTGGATGTGCAACAGTGCTCTCCATCATCATCAGTTCCTATATAGATTGAAGCTGTTCTGTGGCACATTGGCCGATACCACCTCAGTAATTCACTTGCCAAAAGTTTGTTTTTGCTTCTAAACTAATCATGTAAAATTTTAAAAAATGTTATATTTCCCTTTAGTAATATTTGAAGGCAAGTTATCCAGACCTACATATTACAGTAGTTACTGGTATAAAACCTCAGAAGTCACCTCCCCAATCAGTCACTTGTATTTTTTTTTTTTTTTTCAAATTTAAATACATTTCCTTATTTAGAGTATTATTTCCAGTTTAAGAAGGAGAGAGAGACAGATTAAATGTTTAACATAAAGTTTATCATGTATACCCCGGGGTTAAATATAACATATAGTAAAAAAAGACAACTATGGCAGTGGAACACCATTAGACGCCAACATATTATATTACTGCTACACTACACTTTTCAAAAAATGTAATTCAGTCAAGTATTTATAGGTTTATAATGGCTCTGGTTCTTACCTTGATGAACAGTGAAATGTAGTTTGCGAGTAAAGCTGCAAATTATTTCATTAACCTCAACTGTCTCGTAATAATTTTCTGATACATATAAGTGAAAATCAATGCCGCTCATAAATTATAAATGAATTATTATAAATTTTTCGCCAGAATATTAGCGAAAGTTACAGTGAGTATCACGATTTCACAATCATCTTTGATAGACAAAATCAATCCTGACTGGTTTAAAGTGAAGTACAACAATAAGCAGTGTCAGATATTTGTAAAGTTGTTTAAATGACATTAGCAGATAAAACACAGAGTCTGTAAATCGTCAGATTACACTTTTACTTTAATTTTAACACAGTGCTTGTCTGAATGTGTTTTGCTGTTTGTGAATAATTAGATTCTGTGTAAATAATGTCAGGATGAAATAGTTTTTCATGTGTGCAGGTCACTGCTGTGGACTGACTGTTGAGACAGAGGTGGATTTGAGAAAAGTAACTGAGATGATTCATAACTGACTCCTTGTGGATCAACATCTGGATCTGCTTTTAGATGAAACCATGGCCTCCAGAAGAATCTCTCTGAAAAATATGACAATACCAGATAAAGACAGTCAAAGAGGTGAAAGAAAACCTGAAATGTTCTACATTTTTTAATGTTCAGAAACAATAAATGCACACTGCCTAATATCATTTCATTTATAGTCTGATTCAGCGTTTTGAATCATTCTTACCTGAACACATGGATGTGTCTGTGAGGAAAACCCCAGCGATGGATCTTTCAGATCTCTGCAGAGAGGAAGACTCTTCTGTTGGAGTCCAGGTGAGAGATCAATATAAT
>NW_024877099.1:0-1890 GCF_018340385.1 Cyprinus carpio
ACTTAAAGTGTTCAATGTTATTAGATTGTTTGCCCCTCTAAAGCTCTGAATTTTCTTCCACAATTGTTGTGTTTTCACATGTCACCTGCAACATATTACCTGTTGCATTGTAATTATACTGTTTTTTTCTTTCTATCACATAATTTTTTTTAAATAAACTTCTCTCAACAATATAACTCTTCAGATTTCTCTCATTACTTATTCTTCTAAAAAGATTTAGTGCAGTATATTTAGCATATTTCTGGCATGAGCAATCTCTAGGTCCCACCATTGTGGTTGGTTACTTTTTAAGTGTAGATTTTTTTAATCAAAAAATTTGCCTGCCTCATGTAGAGAGAGACAATCTGTCAGGATTTTAGTTGCTTTATTTTAGTGTTTTCTTCCACTGCTTTCCCAAACTCACATATAAAATTATTATTAAATAGATAAGATAACCTTTTGTACAAACTCCCTTTCACTACTCCATTTCCCATTTAAATCTTAATCCAGGGTTTTACATTACCATCTGCCCTCGTTTTTATTCTTGATTCAATGCTATTTATCCTCATAGTATACAGGCACGGGAAATGATCAGAAATATCAATGTAAGATCTCAAAATCCTTAACATGTGTAAAGAGATCACTAGAGATAATAAAATAATCGATCACACTGCATCCTGCAGCTGATATAAATGTGAATTCTCCATCAATATCTTTACCAACTTCTTCCATTAACTAAATGAATATTTAGATTGCGTGCACATATCTAAAAGACAGCGACCAAGCGTATTAATCACCTTTTTATCTTTTGATTTTCTGTGCCATTCAAAATAATCATTAGTATAATAACTTTGCCACAGGCTATATATTCAGAGTCATCACACTCACTGCAATCACATTCATTACCTGTTCTAGCATTCAAAATCCCCTGCGATGATAAGTTTTACATCTTCTCTAAATTGATCTAGCACATTTAAGATTTCATTTTCCAAGGAAACAATACCATTTTTCTTCTCTCTTTCTATATGAGCTAGATCCCTCTGGAAAATATATAGTGAAAATAAGAACAGTGTTATCTTCGAATAACCCACTCTCTTTGTCAGAATATAGAACTACACAGTCAGTTGCTTGTACACAAATCCTATAGAGATATTTCACAATAGAATCATGTACATATACACAAATACCTCCAATATTACGACCAAATGTGTGACACTTTCGCGTATGCACGAGGCGAAAACATGTATAATCAGTCAGTAAGTTGCAAAAACTCAGGTCTCATCTTGTGACCAGACTTCACTCCAAACATATGACCGAGTTTCCATTCATATATATATATATATAGATATATATATATATATATAGATATATAGCTATATATATATATTTGTTTTTTTATTTCAGCCAACATTTTTCTTGATATAATATAAATAACTAAAATATCTAAAATAACTAAAACTGATATACAAGTTATTACTAAAATAATAAAAACTAATTAGACATTAAAAAAACTAGTAATAAAATACAACAAAATTACTAAAATACTTAATATAAAAATGAAAATATAAAAAAAAATAGCAATTTCCATATTATTTGGATGTAGTTATCATGAGAAATTATTAGTATTCAAGTAAACTACCATTGCATTTATTCGCATGCGACTTATGTTGCACTTCACATAGTTTAGCTTTCGTCTGTTTGCATGCTATATTTGACCATGCAGTGCATAAAACGATCACATAGAGTTACATAATAGATGATATGTAATTCATACAGTAATGTGATGAAAGTGTGACATTTATATAGAGTTCCATACTCTCCAATTCGTGATAACATTCAAAGATATCCAAGACTTTTTGCAGAGTCATCCAAACATAGACTAGACTGGCAGCTAGCACACAAGCATTTTCC
>NW_024877100.1:0-1844 GCF_018340385.1 Cyprinus carpio
ATGATATCACGTAACCTAAACCAGTGGCTGTGTGGAGTACAAAGGTTTAAAGGAAGTTAACATAGTCATTTAATTAAGTAAATTACTCAAGTCTCTTTTAAAATAAACAAACTTGCGCATTAATGTCCGTCTTTTGCACTCAAAATTGTATACTTAACGTTTGTAATAAGAAACTCTTATTAAAATATAATTGGATTCATGTAACATGCCTTGAAATGCACCTCAATTGTCTTATTGCTTGAGGCAATAACTTTTGTAAATTGATTATGAGAACTTATACATTGACATAAATCCCTCACAGATCTTGAGCTCTTATCAGTAAGCAAGCCCTAGAATGCACTGCTTGTCTTATGGCATTCTAAGAAAAAAGGCACAATAAAACATTTAATTAAAATTGATAGTCATTCATGACATTGACATAACATCCTTTCTACAATCACTTTGACCTTTTAGATACAGAGACATTATAGATTGACTTAAAAGTGAGCAATATAAAAAGTTA
Source organism: Cyprinus carpio (assembly GCF_018340385.1). Classification (NCBI taxonomy): domain Eukaryota; kingdom Metazoa; phylum Chordata; class Actinopteri; order Cypriniformes; family Cyprinidae; genus Cyprinus; species Cyprinus carpio. The sequence goes on from NW_024877100.1 coordinate 503, forward strand.
AAATGAAATAGCAAAAAAAAGTAAAATGAAAATTAACAATAACCTGAATATTGGCACAATCAATGTGATCTTTTTTAACATTAACCTTTATGAAACACTTTAGCAGATCATCAGGAGAACCGATTCAGTTGGGACAGGAATTTGGACTGTAAAGGAAGGGTTGTGATCCGACGAAATTCAGCATTTATCTGAAGACACAAGTTACAGAGGTCTTGTTTATGGGCAATTCAGCAAAGAGAAAAAAAGTTTAAAATGCTATATAAATTCTACAAAGGAACAAAAAAAAATAAAAATAAAAATAAAAAGTATTTAGTACAGAGTCAGGTTGCCAATTTATTTATAATTTAAAATCATTATTATCGGATTTTTCCTTTTGATCTATTAATGCCGATTAATGGCATAACATTACTGAAAGCTTGGAGAAGCATAACGTTGGCTGGGCTCCACACAGACTAAATATGTCAGGTCCGCGGCCGCACATCTAGCAAAAGGATATACAAAAAACTCCCATTACAAATTATTGAGAGCAATGAAATTAATCTAGGTGCTTAAAATTACCGGCAAACGTTATTAGATGGCAGGACTTACATTAGGCGCGGGGAGCGAATAACTTCTGAGAATGGCCACGTGCAAGAATCAACAAGCTGTTGACTAATCTAAGGCCTTGATTGGCGCTGCCCGCCTTTGAGTGGCATCTCAATCATTTTGACAATGATTTAGCTAGATATATATATATATATATATATATATATATATATATATATATATATATATATATATATATTTTTTTTTTTTATTCATTCATGGTACTGAATATACCGCTGTGGCTTTTCTTCTGTCCTCTCTGTTCCGCGATTCTTCATGCTATTTGATACTTTTAGTAAAAAATGAATGATTGAACATTAATGACTGCACCACGTGCTGGAGTCCTGAAACCTAACATCAGCTACAAACGACACGCTTAAGAGCTATTTTCATACAATTTCTTATAGAAAATTACTTCTTCTGGTATGCAACAATATGTTAACAAAGCATATTTTTAATTAATTTGTTAATTAAATTAGATGGATAGTGATTGAATTAAATATGTATTACTTACCCGTCTCCCATGTTCGCCTCTGAACAATCCATCTGCGTCACAGTTTCAGTTGATGACGTGCATCTCGGTTTACTGTACGAACGAAAATATTCGTGTTGGACTCAATTTAAAAAAAATGCGTAAACCTAATTTTTATTTATTAAATTACATTGGTTATGTTTAATAAAATTAAGTTGGGACCATTTTTGCCAAGAGTTGTTTTGTATGTGCTCATTTTAATTAATGAAATTGAACAAATAGCAA
>NW_024877101.1:0-1837 GCF_018340385.1 Cyprinus carpio
GACAATCCAAGAGTAGAGCCCAGAGATGAAAGAGAGAAAGCACACAGGTTACATTCTTCATTTTTCCTTGACCATGACTTAAACCAAAGCTGAGATATTTAAACCGACCAATCAGCAGACAACAGCTGCCCCCACTGAACAAGAGGTGTGACAATTAGTAGGTGTCAGCCAGCATCTCATAGCATTCTTGCTTTTTCTTTGTTTCTTGTTACTTTCTGAACTTCCTCCAATATGAACTGAACTCGTACTTCAGTCCTATTAAAAAAAAAAAAAAGTATTTCATACCGTGAAATTGTGGTGCAACTCTTGCTTCCACTGGTGCAGTAGGCTGGGGCTGGGGCAGGGGATGAGGCTGGGGGTCAGGCTGACTCCGCTCCATGGCCTTCTTTGCTGTTTCAGCAGCAGCAGGTTGTTCCACCACCCTTTGTGCTGGTCCAGTAGAGGCAGTGGGCTACACAAAAAATAAAAAAAAACAAAAAAACATACATATAACAATTCAGAAAGAAAAACCATTTCAGTAATTAATACTAACAAAAAATACTTTGCTACATTAATGTTACCTTTTGGAATGTGAAAACTACAGATGCATTTCAGCACACACTCCCTCCAAGCAAGGTTGTTTTGGCCCGCGAGACAGCATGGGACATTTCTCAATCTGTAAGTATTATAACAAATGTAATGCAATACAAGTGAGTCCCTTAAAGAGCATTAATGCTTCATTAGAGATTCATATATTATTTAATTCATTGATTAATTTCTAGGACACAAGACACATTTATCTTATGTATAATGTTACAGCTGGTATCTCTCTTTAAAGGTGAGAGATACAAGAGAGAGGAACATTTCACACCTTTCAGACCACCCTATTCATTCACCGTCCCTTCCCGACCTTCTCTAATCTCTCTGAATCTCCCAGTACACAAAGACCTTTGATGTAGCTTTTCATTTACAGTATGACCTGAATCTCAAAATACCTGCAACATTACATGAATGTCTATAAACAATTATGACATACTCTGGTTTACATTGGTGTAAGCCATACACATGGAACACAACCATCCCACATTGTGTTCTAATGAATGGGACCAGGTAAATGTTTGTACTGAAGCCTAATGTATTTGTTCTCTTATGCAAATACATTAAACAAAGATAGTAATAATGTTGATTATGCAAGTCAACAAACACTTAAAGTCTTTTTATTATTATTTCTCTATCATGCAAAAGGTAACAAACACTCACTCACCCTTTGATAAAATCTGGTACCACTTTTTTCTGTCGAGGCTGGCCTGTTACCCTCATTTGATGGCCAGATTCCTGTACTGGCAAACTTTTTTAAGCATAAGAAGTACGTTCGGCGTCCGACATGCGCCTTATGTGATTTTTGTTGTTTGCCAGACATTTTTCTTGACTTCAATGGAAACAGTTTTAAATGAACAATTAAATGACACACTAATAAAAAATAAAAAAAAAATAAAACAATGTAGAAGTTTGTAATTAGATGACAATTTCTTACCTGTTGTCGTCGGTAATACCGCTGTATTTAGTTTTAAAATGAAGTTTCGCTGTCCCTCCGTAAAAATGATGCTGATCTCCGCGGCAATGACCCTCGTCGTAGGTCATGAACTTCAGTAATGAACTTTTTTGACCTCTGAACACGCCCCCTGGGGATTATGTCATCTCTTTCGTACACCTTCGGCATGGTTCGGCAACTTGATTGACACCTGACTAGAAGCGCTGACCCCTCCACCTAGCGGTGAAACGCGGAAACGTGCCGTCGACATCTCCCTGTTCTCTGATTGGTCAAATGTCACGAATGTTAAGAGAATGTTATGAATTG
>NW_024877102.1:0-1802 GCF_018340385.1 Cyprinus carpio
CAACTCACTCAGGTTGACCTTGCTTCATTTTGGTTACTGGCTGCAAGTGAATATCCTTCTCTGTCAAAGCGGGCCAATCAAATTTCTATTGCCTTTCACCACCACATACTTATGTGAGTCAGGGTTCTCAACTGTGACTATCACAAAATCAAAAGCAAGGAGCAAACTGAAAGCTACTTTGAATGCTACTCTCCGTGTCAGTCTCTCACCCATTTCACCAAGACTTGATCTTATTCTCTCCAAAAGCAAGCTCAAGTGTCTCCCGAGGGTATGCAGAATATGCATTTTGTAGCAGGGTCTAAGTCTTTGTTTTTTCTCATGTGAACTGCTCAAAAAACCCACTCATGTACTACTGTATGTTGTTAATGTGTTTTTGATTTATTAAATGGTCCACAGACCTAGATTGCTTGTTGATGAACTGTTATTATTGACATGTGACCACCTGATTAGACTTCCTCAATTTTTGGGTGCGGGAAGGAGTATAAGTAACTTATTCAGCTTTTTTCTCCAGATGAATTGTAAAAAAAGAAAAAAAAAAGTATTATACACACACACACACACACTACACACATATATATAATATAATGCATTAACATTTACGTAATTCTTCAAGTGTGTTGTTTAGTAGCTAAGATTGTTTTTAACTTGGAGCATTCCTTATTGCCAATTGTATTCGATAAATTACACTTACAGTATGTAAATTGCAGTGAATGAACTTTGTTGAACATTTCTGCTAATGATTTGAGAGAATGTTCCCCCTCTTGTGTGTATGACTCGATGTTACAGGCATGTTAGCCTGGATGTGGGGAAGTATTGTTAATTAATTTGTTAAAAGAGTGTTCCCCGTGTGTGTCTGACCCCAGTCATTGGTCTGACTTGCCCTGTCATTGTTTACAGGAATAAATGATTACTGAGTAAACCTGTCAAGTCTTTTTATACAAGGACAGTTTTCATAGTCTATATAGCTGACTTGACATTGGGATGCTACAGTGGCATAAATAACACAAGAGTACATCATTGTATCTTTTTGAATTTTTCTGTTATTCTGTGTTCCATCACAGTTTGCAAAGGTGGTCCTCGGCAAGTTTTTAAACAGTCATTGGTGGGCCATGAGTTGCAAAAGGTTGAGAACCCCTGATCTAAAGGGCATTAGTGTACTCTTGATTGTGTGTGTATAAACTGTAGGTCTAAGCATTAGCAGTGATTATTACACAGCTGGCTGGAATACTTTACTGTTGGTCAGTGTGGCATACTGGGGTTGAATATTTGCGTATAATTACCAAACTGACCGTTAATTAACTTTGTTGTCCCAGGCATTAATTTGCTAAATAGTTGTGCCCCTTTAGCTTCATATTTCTCATATCACTCTGGGCTCTTTTTCTTCTCACATAATGATAATTTAAACTCAATTATTGTGTTTAAGTGTTTCATCCTATTATTTATTTGGTATAACTCACTTGCTTGTAGTATACCTTTATTGTGTGTACGTACCTACTTAATCCATATTTTGGGGACAAATTTGTACTCAAAAGTGAGCTTAACCTGACAAAATCTCCAAAAACCTCCCTTTGGGGATGTCCTCATTTGTGAAACTGGTATAAAAATCAAGTAAACAAAGTTTTTTAAATAATAAAAATGCAGAAAGTTTTCTGTGAGGGGTAAGGTTAGGATTAGTTTCCAAAATCCATAACTATCTGTATATAAAACAATTATACTGTGTTCTTTAACGTCTGGACTACAGTACATAGTAATTTTATTTAAATGTTTACTCCTTTATATCAGTGTTCCCAGAAAATTTCATT
>NW_024877103.1:0-2022 GCF_018340385.1 Cyprinus carpio
AGCCGAACCCAATCCCCTAATTCCCCAAATTTTCCATTTCATCTCTGTTCCTCCTGTACCTCCACCTACTTATAATTATTGTCACCTGAAATTCTTATGACCTCACTCACACCTGTCTCTGTTCTTGCCATCATTTTCAGGGGTTTGTTTAGTACCTTTGACCCTGCTTAACCTTAATCTTGTCATTAGTTTCCTCTCTCTTACCCACCATCATAACCTGTCATTTTTACACTCTTTGAATTTATATGAAATGCCTTCCTTTTCTCTCTTGTCCCATCTTCTGCCCCATTTGGTTGGTTTTTTGAAAGACTTTTACCCTGGCTTTATTTAATTTGTATTTCTATTTCTTCTTGCCTTCTTTGCCATCATCCCACCTGCCCCATTCCCTTTCACACATGTGCTGGAACCCACATAAATTGACCTGTCCTCCTTCTTTGCTATCCTTTGTACTCGTTAAGGACTTCATATACACATCCTGAGCTTTTGGTGAAAGACCTTAAACTCACTAGGATTTGAGGATGAATCGGATAATATCAGCACCTTTTCTTGTCTTTGTTTTTTCCACCCACCTTAAAGCAACTAATACTGCTATATTTTCACATATTGTTCTTAGCTCTAAAAATCTGGCGTTCCTTCTAATGCATTCTATTCCTTTGGCAGGAATTACTACCCCATATCCCTGTCACTCCTATCTCAGGTTTCTTAGAACCATCCTGTATATATATATGTATGAATTCTTTAAATCACCCCAATTATGTGATGCTTGGAATGCACTTGCAAATCCCATTTAGATCTTTCCTTTCTTCTGCTCTAATAAATGCCAGTCAATATCAGGCCAAACAAATTTTCCCAGGAGCCACTATGGGATGCTCCTTCTGCAGGGAGCTCATTGTCAAAATGTCAAATACTCCAAATTCTTTTGCTACCTCATTGCCTACTCAACTAAAATTATCTGTTATATCTGCATTCTCCCATGTCTCCTGCAACACTACTTTTTGTGGGGTGGAAATCATTATGTCTACAAAATCAGCCCAATAGTTTGTCATCAACTGTCTCCTTCTTAATTCTAACAGCATTTCTCCATTTCTACCTGTAGTGCAGGTACTGGTAAAAAGGATTTTAAAAAGCACCACAGCACTCTTGTACTTATTGCTGAATCATAACTAGTTTCTTTAATAAAGATTTGGCTGCTGACCCATAAGCTACACTGCCATAATCCAAACACACAGATCTTATCAGTGCCACATATATTGTTTTTAATGCCAGAGCAACTAGCTCCCCATTTCTACCTGTCAAACATCTCATCACATTAATTACTTTTTTTGCATTTTCCCTTCTATTTTCTCTTTATATATGATCTGCCTATGTTAACCATTGAATCGGAAGAAATAACTCCCAAAAATTTGAATATTTCAACTCCCTTTCTAATTCTTTCCCATACATATTTAACTTCAATACCTTCCTTAATTTGTTTCCTGGTGAAAAAGACTGTTTTGTGTTTTTTCTATTGAGAACTTAAACCCCAATCATATCCCCTACCCACAACCCTGCAATCAATTGCTCCTTGTACTTTCCTGACTGTAATGCTCCATATTCCTTCCCCTTTTCCACAAAGCTCCGTCATCCCGCAAAACAATGACCTCCCTATATCCCATTGGCACCTTTGTGAAGACATCATCAATCATGATGATAAAAAGTAGTGGGCTAATCACACTGCCTTGAGGCGTTCCATTGCCCACAGCTGCACTGACCTGACATGTCTGACCCTATTCGCATTTCCAATTTTCCTTTCAAACAGAAAATTCTTTTATCCAATTAAAAACTCTTCCGCCTAACACCCATCGCGTGCATCCTTTATTAACAATCCTCCTTCCACATCATGTCATAAGCTTTTTCTATATCAAAAAACACTGTAATGACTGATTCTTTATTGACCTGAGCCTTTCTTATTTCATTTTCCAGTCTTATCACCAGATATCCATTTGTACTTCCTACCTTTCCTAAAAACCACTTTGATAATTT
>NW_024877104.1:0-1995 GCF_018340385.1 Cyprinus carpio
CTTAATAATGACTTTTGCCCGAGTGGAATAAGGTAGAAGCCATCCCAGGGGGTCGTACTGGGTAGCTAGGACCTTGTAGAGGTTCCTCAAAGTTGGAGGTTCATAGATCACAGGTCGGTGTTTTGTGTTTGTAGGACCAAAGTGTCCGTCTGCCAAGTTCCAGCAGATCCTTAAGCTAGGGAGTTGTCGATTGTCAAGGGATTTTTTGTCAGACTTTCGCCTGCGGGTCAACCCAAACTCCACACTTGCGTTGTTTGCCACTTGTGATATGGGAAGGTTAGGTGACTCAGCAACAGTAGGATCATTGCAGGCAAGGGCCCCATTGCGCGAATTATTTTCGACATCCAGCTCCGGGAAAGGATTAAAAAGGATATTCCGTAGTCGTTATCAATCAATATAAAACAACAAAGTCCCCGGAACTTCATCTGCAGTAGGCAAGGTCTTACTGATGCAGGCAGTTGGCAGTTATCGACATAGAAGAAACCACCTCTCCACTGAGAATCTAATTTGCCTCATCCGTCAGGGGGGGGGGGTGGTTGCCGTTGACGTGAGTTTTGTGGTGGATTGTAGTGCATAGGTTAGCACAACAAGGACTGGATGTTGTGCCGCAGAGGGTAATACTGCTGCCACTCAAAGAATTGTGGGTGCCTCATCCATCTTTTAGGTCCCGCCAAAGGAAACGGGGAGTTAAAGTAGAGTGTGTATAGAGTAGTAGAGGACGGTCCTCAGGTATAAGGCGAAACCTGATGGAACATCGCCTTAATATCCCCACTCACTGCCACAGGATGTTTCTCTGGAACGGGATATGATCGCCATCAGTGAGGCCCTCCCAAGGGTGGGGCCTGGCAGCAGGTACTGATTAAGGCTTTGTCCTTGATACTGATAGGAGCAGTTAAAGACAAGTATGAACTTCCCATTGTGACTCAATCTAGGATGGTGGGGATGTACCAGCATTCATCTGAATCAGGGTATATTGTCAGTCACCTTCCTAACAGCTCCTCCTGTCTCTAAATAAGTTTCCTCATCTCCCTCTTTATAGACCTCTTGCTAGCTTTCTGGACAGGCTCTTTCCTTCAGCAGACGCCTCCACACCGCGGCGTAAGTGGTAGGACTGACTTCCTTTAGGTGCATTCAACAAAGGCACAGTCCTTTCTACCGCAGTAGGGGGTGGGTGTAGCCAACCTGTTGATTCCTCCATTTCCAGGGTGAGAGTCTTATGGTCAAGCATCTGAAGAGCCTCTGATCCTGCTTGGATCTGGTTACCTCGTGCCTCCCACTGTGGGAATCAACAGATTCAACCGCCAAGGTCACAAGTGAACATTCTGGAAGGAGCTCATCCCAACCTGGAGCTACGGAGGTTAGCAGACACTGCTGTGGGGTAGAGGACAGCCCATGGAAGCGTATTGGACCCCTGGAGTGTCCAACCCAAGCGCAGGAACTGCAGCTGGTGCACCCGGGCCCCATCTAACTTCTGGCTCTGCTGGGGCTATGAGATGGGGCTGATCTGGAACCGGCGAGTAGCAAAGGTTGGACATCAGTGAGTGGGATCTGGAGGGGAATAACACGCAGATGTCTGTACTTCTGTTTTAGCTGTTCTACTGGGTAAGACTGGCGTGATAGGTTAAGACGATCAGCCGTGGAAGGCATGATTGATCCTATAACTGATCTGGAGGTTTAAAAAGAGGGAGGAACTTGAAAGGAAATAGAGCAACCATGAATGACCTGAATATCATCTCTCACTGTCCGGCAATGGAAGATTTTCTAGGTTACCCTGAACTCAGCAAGGCCTTAACTGCAAGTGGAGAGTAGAATGAGTCTCCTTCTCTTGACTCCATCGCTGCCAAGAAGAGCTTTAAGGTGTCCAAGGATCGATCTTCACTGTGCAGATTCACTGGAACCACTTTGAGCATAACCTCGTCCTTTGACAGAGGGTTTATCCAGAAAGAACCTATCTGGGGAGGAATTTGTTAGGCAGCTCTTCTCCATGTTAGCTGG
>NW_024877105.1:0-1840 GCF_018340385.1 Cyprinus carpio
CCCTACTGCGGCGAAAGGACATGCCTTTGTTGAATGCACCTAAAGAATCAGTCCTACCTACCCTTCGCAGTGTGGAGAGGCGTCTTCTGAAGGAGCCTGTCAAAGCTGAGGTCTATAAAGAGGAGATGAGGAAACTTATTGAGACAGGAGCTGTTAGGAAGGTGACTGACAATATACCTGATTCAGATGAATGCTGGTACATCCCCCACCATCTCGTTAGTCACAATGGGAAGTTCCGCCTTGTCTTTAACTGCTCCTATCAGTATCAAGGACAAAGCCTTAATCAGTACCTGCTGCCAGGCCCCACCCTTGGGGCCTCACTGTTGGGCGTCCTTATCCGTTTCAGAGAACATCCTGTGGCAGTGAGTGGGGATATTAAGGCGATGTTCCATCAGGTTCGCCTTATACCTGAGGACCGTCCTCTACTCCGTTTCCTTTGGCCGGGACCTAAAAGATGGATAGAGGCACCCACAATTCTTGAGTGTAGGTATTACCCCTTTCGGCAACTGTATCCAGTCCTTGTTGTGCTACCTATGCACTACAGCCGTCCGCGATGCGGCAACACCCCCCAGCCGGATAGAGGCAATTAGATTCTCCAGTGGAGAGGTGTTTCTATGCTCCATAACTGCCTGCAGAGCCTGCCTACTGCAGATGAAGCTCGGGACTTGATTGATCGACTTCACGGAATAATATCCTTTCCGGAGCTGGATCCTCAAATTCGCCAATGGGCCTGCAACATCCTACTGTGCTGGAGTCACCTACCTTCCCATGCACAAGCTGCAAGTGTGGAGTTGTGGTTTGGCGCGGGAGAAGTCTATTGACATCGAATCGACGCACTGCCGGGTCTTAGCTGGAACTGGCGCACAGGACACTTTGTCTCCTACAAACACCGACCTGTGATCTATGAGACTCCCAGTCCTGAGGAACCCTACAAGGTCCCAGCTACCCAGTACCACCCCCTGGGATGGCTTCTACCTTGGCTTTCCTCCCCTTATTCCACTCGGGCAAAAGTCATTATTAAGCAGCGTGGAACAAGCTTCAGAGGATGGGATGACCCCAACCTACCACCTGAGTTTCCTCCAGTCCTGGAATGTATGGAGGATCTAACTCCAATACCTTTCCTGCATCTCCTCTTTCCCCGGGTCTTATGTTCCTCCCCAGCGTGGAGGGACGGAGTCACCCATGAGGTAAGAATCTTCGATGCCTCTGAGCAGGTGATATGGAGCGTGGCTCACCGGACTACTGACAGGATGGTCGGATCCACCTGTCCTTCATTATAGCACGCTCTCGTGTCACTCCTAAACGAGCTCACTCCATTCCAAGACTGGAACTCTGTGGTAGTCTAGTTGCGGCACAGCTGGCTAAACTACTGGAGACAGAGTTAACCCTACCAATCAAATCTATTTCCCTGTGGACAGACTCTACTACGGTCCTCCAGTGGTTGAATTCTGACTCCTGCCGTTATAGAGTCTTTGTGGGGAACAGAATCGCTGAGATCCAGGAGCTGACGGAGAAGTGTTCCTGGCATCATGTAAGTTCTGCAGACAACCCCGCTGATGACCTCACGAAGGGAAGACCTCTCCAATACCTTGCTGTGCCAAACCGATGGTCTCAAGGACCCCCTTTCCTCCTCCAAGATCCCAAGGAATGGCCAGCAATCCCTAAGACTGAAACCAGGGAAGACCAGGTTGAATTACGGAAATCTACCTTCTGTGGGATCAGTACCTTTCCGCTCTCATCTGGTAAGATTAGTGGATGGAATTACAACACCTGGCAAGAACTATTGGATGTCACTGCTCAAGAACTTCGGGTCAATTTGGCTCCAGGGACTTCTCCAGAG
>NW_024877106.1:0-1812 GCF_018340385.1 Cyprinus carpio
AGGATACTAGAAATTAAGCAGAGGAAGCGATGAACCATTTGAAACATATACTGAACATCTGTGGATGACATACAAAGAATATTCCGGTCTAGAAAATGCAAGCCATGATCACGAACCGTTGGCCCACAACTCATAAAGAACTGTTCTGCAGCGCCAGTCCAAAATGCATTAACGGAACGGAATTCAACACCGAAGGCACGTTCCAAACGATTGTAGATTGAGGTTCAAGGATAGAAAACAGATGGAAATCAAGCCCCACACTATTGCATCTGCACAGTGGTGGTTAACAGAGAATTTTTCCTACAAAAGCAATGGGGCTGAGAAAAGCATGTCCACAAAAGCATGCAGCACCATAATAAGCGATAGAATCACATATACCAGAACACATGGTGTAAGAAAGCATTAGAGAGTCATGAAAATCCTCAAACTTCAGGAGAACACAGCAAACAAGCCTGTGACAAGATAGCAGGTTTTGTTCCTGTCAGAAAGTAGGCCAGCCTGGCGGGAAAAATGCTGGTCACTGGGGAAGGGGTAGACCTCCACCTTATTTTTTCTGAAATGTAGGATATCACTTTCTAAAGGCAAAGATCAGGGGGGTTTACGTAGCAAGTCTTCCCCTCAGAAAAACTCTTAGTGAGTTAACGGCATTGTTCATGCAAAGGCCTCCAGCTGTGACTACTTGCTGGTGGGTTAACAGATTAATAACAACAATGAATTTAATATGGGAAACATCTAAATTTCAAAAATCCTGTTTGTATTTTTCAAATGTATAATTGTACTAAACATTGTGTGCGCATAAAACCACAGCATTATAGTTGTTTTGTGCTACTAAATGTACACATAGATTAGTTGAGTTTATTTCTTTAAAAAAACATGACTGCTTTACTATAAGTGTGTGAAACACTTATGTTTAAGGTTGTAGATGCTACATGCATACTAGACAATGTGTCTAGTGTAAAATTGTAATAACTTTAATACTGGAATTGCATAGCAATTTCAAGTTGAATGTGTGTCTATGTTGAATTTGTTTGTCTCCTGAGTGGTACACTCTGCTATCTTATATATAGCTGCAGTCAAGCCATGCATAGGAACAAAAAAGTGCCATGTGACCACAGTGTGATTCACAGTTGTCTTAATAGAAAATGCTCTCCACACATATCAGCCAGAAGTCACTGTACCTTCATCTAGTCTTTAAATAGACCAAATGAAATAAAATAGGCCTCTTAAAACATAAAAAACAATGATTGTACATTGCATCAGCTCTGGAGGCCACCCAGCTTTCCAACTTCTTTTCAACACAATAATGCAATATGTGACAAGTTAAAACCTTGTGACAGATTGATGTGCTAACTAGTGCCAAAAGGAAGGAAGTGTGTTTTCACATCAATAGTGTGGTACAAAGCCGGGCTAGCAAAACCAATTCCACCCCTTCACTGAGGAGCAACTAACTAAAAATTTGAGGCTCTGATCAGAGAGAGTGGCTAACATTATTTGGAAATGAAAACTCTAAATTTGCAACTAATCTTGCTCCCTTAAAAAAAAATAAAAGCGATCTGTATGTAAGTATTTTGAGCTGGAATCTCCCTCATACTGCCATCTAGAGGCTGGTTACCTGTTATAACAACAGGAACCAAATTTACATCACTGGTGTAAAATCCTCCTTCCCTTTGTTTGGAGCATGACTGTGTTTACACAGAAGCCACAGTCGAATGCAGCCACAAAAACAACATTTGATCTTTTAAATTGACTTGAAAATAATGAAAGGGGGTGTAAAAATACTAAAACATCAGACCAAAATACAAGAAGTCTTTA
>NW_024877107.1:0-1782 GCF_018340385.1 Cyprinus carpio
TAGTTTTGTTTTCTGTTCTTTTTGCACTTTGCAAAGTGCACAAAGAGTCATGGATATTTAAATATTTATTCATGTGTATTGTTCTGTGTTTTTCTGTTATTTTGCACTCACTAAAGTCTAAACAAGAGCCATGGGAAATTTTAAAGTTTTATATTTGTGTAATGGTCTGTGCTTTCCGTTCTTTTGCGCTTGCAATTAATGCACAAGAGCCTTAAATATTATTTTATTTGTATTTATATCGCATTTTTTTTGTGTTTTCTGTTCTTTTGCATATGCAACATAATAACTAAAAGAATAAAAATGTGAATGATTCAAAGAATTACAATTACAATAAGTGGCTATGACTGATTGAAAAATAAAAGTTGTCATGATTAACTCTTTTTTTTTTTGTATGTTTTACTTTTCTACAGTATCATTCAAAGCTTATAGGCACTTTGAAAATGTTGAGAAATTTGAGGATTCTTTGGAAAATAAATTTACTATTTTTTACTTTTTTAGAAAATAACTGCAGCAGAAATATATTTAAACTAAAAGTGCAAAAACTCAGAACTGTGAATAAAATAACAACCAGTAATATAAATTAATAAAATGTGCATTTGTCATTTCAGAACTAATTTCATTAATGTGGACATCTTTTGTGTGAGTTTTACTGACGAAAAAAATGGCGATTTACAGCATTAAGTAACAACTTTCAATTTCTGGCAACGGTGGGGATTCGAACCGGCAACCTTGTGATCAACCTTTCTCCTATATAGACGTATAGGAAAATAGAAAAAAAAATGTTTTAAAAATAATTTATTGCAAACATACACTTCCTAAAACATTACTTAGGAGGGTAGAGGCATAAAAGTCCCTTTCTTCTCTTTTCTCCTCATTTTTTCCCTTTTTTCCCTCTTTTTTCCTTCTTTTTCTCTTCTTTCCTCTCTTCCATTTCTCCCCCCTCCTTAACAGACTATTGTTCCCCAGCTTTGGCGCAATCGGCTAGCGCGTTCGGCTGTTAACCGAAAGGTTGGTGGTTCGAGCCCACCCAGGGACGAAGGAAGCTTTTCGCTGCCGTTCGCCGTGGTGTCGGCAAACACAGAATTTAGCAGGCGAGACAGCGTGTCCGCTTAACGCATGCGTGGAGCAGCATTCGTAGCCCCTTTTGAGCGTTTACAGCTTTGTCAGTTGCCTTGTGTTAAGAAGAGACAAAGGGTGGTAGCGAAGGTTTCTGTCAGCTCAATTTTGCTGTAGGGCGTGTACACGGAGTGTTCATGTTTTGTTCCGGGAGGTGGAGGCCTGTGTTTCAGGGAGGTCCTGCTCAAAACTCCCTCTAGGAGTACCACAAAATGCCACGAAAATATGGTTGTATGTATGCACACAGGCAAGGACAGAACTCCCATGCCTGGATTTTTTTTTGGGAAGTTGCCTGAACGTTGTAGCCTCTCAGGAGTTTGGACAAGAGAGGTCAATCGATTTGTCACCTCCTAGTAGCATCTTTGTATTTTCAGTTTCGGTTGGAAGGTTGGGTCCTCAATTTTTGCTGTATGCACACTTTTGCCTTTGGACATTAGGGCGTTTGCATTCAGTGACGCGCTCTCTCCTGAAGCGAATTTTAACTCCTGGTTTGATTGTGCATGTGTTATCGGCCTGCTCTGCTTGTTCAAACTGTGATCCCCAGCAACAGGCATGGCTGAAATAAAACAAAGGACACTCTAAGCCAAGGGTGTCCAAACCCTGTCTGGAGCGAGCCACTGTGCCGGCCGAGTTTTTGCTCCAGCCAGCTCAACAGACCTGCCGGAA
>NW_024877108.1:0-1925 GCF_018340385.1 Cyprinus carpio
TAAACAGAGCACATTCCACAGTCTTAGGCACGTCATTAGCTATAAAAGAGGTTGACAGATCTACTATTTTCTTTAAACTTCTGTGCTTGAGCACGAGTAACCACAAGAGGGGAACATGACGGCAAAACCCCTATCAGCTAAATCATCGTTTCGGGGGGAAATATTAGGCATGCGGGTCACAATAGGTGAGGGAAAACCAGGGCCACCTGCAAGACGACCTCAGAACCAAGTCACCCTCACAGGTAACTGTTCACGCACAGCCAAGTTGATCACCCCACTTAACACATCAGATTTCAAGTATGCAATACTATGAAGTGGTACATCCACACAACGCATCTTCAATTCCACGTACCAATACTTCCTGACCAGTAAAAAGTATAGTGTCGGAGAAAGCGGCAAGATTCCTGCACCGGAAATCTCGCTTGATTCAGCTGCCCCAGTATCACTTGGGGTATTTACGAGGCTTAAACTCGAATCACCCACGATAGCGAGACTGTACCCCTAAACAAAAAAGGCTGATACATCTCTTTATCGATTGTTAGATTGTACAAAATCAACAAGTGCAACATTTTAGTCTTAGAAGCACCACTCTTCTGCTTCCATGCTCACAATCCATAATCAGATAGTTTGAATCTAGGCAAAGAAACAAACTTCGTATCCAGCACCCCCATTTGATTCCCCGAGTCACTTCATTTTTTCCATGGACGTTACAACAAAGCTGCGCATTTTTCCACCTGCATTTTGACATTTTGCACCCAAAGAAAAAACATTCTTGTGTGTCAGCACAAATTCGTCTGCCAAAACTGCAGCATCAGCTAGAGAAGTGACCTCTGTTCATTTAAATACACAACAATGTTAGCTGAACGCACTTTAACTCTTTCTAACAAGATTAACTCCTGCTACTTTATCCTTCGCAAGGGAGTAACCTTGCTTAGAAAGACACCAGCTTTCGAAGAAACACCGACTCCTTCTCCATGGTCCTCCTTCACAAATTAAACAAGAAAAGGTTTGTTATTGCATTGTTTTCATATGCCCCCTCGAACAACTTCTGCCTATAAGCCTCTAGGGACCAAATCTATATGCCCGCGAAAACAGCCAAGACTTTACCGCTTCATAGTCAAGGGAACTCCTTCACAGGTAAGGCCGAAAGCAAAACCTCTTTGAGCTTTCCCCTGTTAGACTGCATTGCAACAGCAGTTTTGGCCATCTCTTTGGCCATTTTAGTTTACCAGCACTTTCTCAAATCCAACAGTAGGAATCGACTTCAGCCTCCCTAAATGGAGGTACTAGTCTAATATACCTACTAACGTCAAATGAATCACTCACAGTAGATCTAGAAAATTCAGTTCCAGTGCTATTTACGGGTGAGGATATGGAACTACTTCAGAATACGGAACTGGAATTGGCCTTTGGCCAACCGCCAGATTCCAAATCCAATTTACGGATTCAATATCTCTTTCCTACTTGTTTTTTCTAATACACAAAACTCCATCATTCTCCGCTTCTCAAGATTCTGTTTTTACTCAAAGATTCATCTCTTTTCAATTTCCTTAGCAATCTTTGGATCCTGAGGCACAGAATCAAAATTTGGACTTGCCTCTTTAGGATCCACTGCCAACTCATCCTCATCACCAGATTGTCTAGGTAAAATACCTGCAGTTGTCAATTTCTCCTGAAGATCTTGTTTAAGCACTTGTTTAGTGGCCTCCCTCTCAATCCTAATATTGAAGAATTCCGCAATTAAAACCAAATCTTTTTTTCTACATCTATTAAAGACATCAATCGTGGGCATGAGAGTAAACGCTGTCAAATCGAATTCCATTATTTCTACGTTTCCCTTCTTTACTCCTTCCCCACCCACAAATGAAAACAGTCAAAACGTTAGAGGAAGAGGAGAAAAACTCCCATCACAAACCGCGACCCAT
>NW_024877109.1:0-874 GCF_018340385.1 Cyprinus carpio
TTCACCATTGATGACCTAGGTGAGAATAGTGGTTTACCACTGGCAGCGCCAGGCCCAAGGGGGTGGGGATACAGCTCGAGTTTCTCTTCATTTATGCATAAATCTTTTCGCCTTTTTACTAAAGATTTCCGTGGAGGGAGCTTTGCTTGGTGACCTGTATTTTTTTTGGGGGCTCTGCTCACAGCAGAGCTACACCGGAATATCCAGAGCAGAGTGAATTTGGCCATCTGCCAACACACGGTGGGAGGGCGTGCAACTGGTCATCGTATGTGTTTGCAGCCTCTGTGTTTCCAAGCGTCACCACTTTTGTATTTATTTAGCCAGATGGAGGCATGAGAAAGGGATGCATTGCCTTGATTTGCTTCTATCCACCAGCTCGTACCGTACATGTGTAAAAAACATACACCTGGGAATAAACTCATTCTGATTCTAATTGATTTGGCTTGTGGTTATTAGGTGACTGGCGGGGAATTTTGTGTGACCTTTACTCCTCCCCTTTGGGTGAGGGGGGCATGGTGGAAAAGCATGTAAGGCAGGTGTCTTCACCATTGATGACCCTAGGTGAGAATAGTAGTTTTACCACTGGCCGCGCCTGAGCCCAAGGGGTGGGGATACAGCTCGAGTTTCTCTTCATTGTCGCATAAATCTTTTTAAGCCTTTTACTAAAGATTTCCGTGGAGGAAAGGCTTTTGCGAGTGACCTGTATTTTTAGGAGCTCTGCTCACAGCAGAGCTACGAGATATCAAAGCAGAGTGAATTTGGCCATCTGCCAACACACGGTGGGAGGACGTGCAACTGGTCATCGTCTGTGTTTGCAGCCTCTGTGTTTCAAGCGTCACCACTTTGTATTTATTTAGCCACTATGGAAAGACAG
>NW_024877110.1:0-1661 GCF_018340385.1 Cyprinus carpio
TTTTTTTGGGAAGCTTGGTAATTTCACAGTAGGCATACACATTACCAGTGATGCGCGGGTCGGTTTTTTTCCAACCCGCGGGTCCCGCTTTTATGAAATTATTTGGCCTGCCCCAGCCCGCCCGCGAATAAAGTAATTCCTTTACCCGCCCCAACCGCCCCGCAGGTTAAGTGAGGCGGCCTATTATAATTCGGCTATCAAACTGCCCAGCTTTACTTCAGCACCGCGATTTCACACACACGCATGCAAGAAATGAGAGAGAGCCTGAAGTCTCTATCCACAAACAGATGTACATCGCCTGCAGATATAAGGGATTTTATTGCACTTTAAAAGTAATCTGAACGGCCTATTTATGTGCAATATTTTTAAACGAGCCCCCTCACTAACTGAGCTTTTAATGCCACAGTTATGTTAGGATGCATCTCCTCTCTTGTTTCTGTTGCAGCGCCGTCCAGAGCGCTTGTATGATCGATGCATCAGTTCAGTTCGCTTTACCTGTTTTAAATACTTTATATTTAACGCGGTTCGTTTATGTCCAATATTAGTGTTAAACTGATGGACTTTAAATGAAATCTAGGCTACTATTGATTTTCACCGCTGACTGAACATTTAGACTGATACCGCGGCGCAGATGCGTAAATTTGTCACAGGACGCTGATATGACAGTTGCGCCCCGACTATATATGCACTAGCTGTTTTAAATACAGTAATTTTATATTTAACGTTAGTTTATCAGTATGTTTTAAAGTATATTTTTTCGATTATTGGTGATTCCATAGGTTCTCTCAAGCACTCCGCGCCGGGTTTAAAAACACCAAATAGTTATGCTATGACAAGAACAAAGAGTCTCTCTCTTACTCCACCCATGCATCTCGATAATATTGTGTATCGCCGATCTGATCTGAATTTGAAAAAATGACCATATCGCCTTCAACACTACAACGTATGTTTATTACCCACCCCAACCCGCCACCAAATAAAGTGACAATTTCTTTACGCTTCCCCAACCTCCGCTGGGTCCGCTGGTTATGAGATCGACACAAGATCACTAATACACACAGGTTCAAGACTCGCTTCTCGCCCCTACAGTGCAATTAGTCTAGGTATACATCCGCTACTAAACTATCACGGGCGAAAGTCATCATAGCTTGCTTAGTATAGACCCAGCTCCCAACCCAACTTTGAGAATAGATTAACGGCGATATTTTTTTTATCGCCTCGATAAGAGTCTCAATGCTAACGCAAAGCACGTTAACGCCGATAACGCCCACCACTAATATATATATATAATTTCAGATTACAATTATGTAATATAGTTTTACTATATTTTTATGGTTATTATTATAAATTTAAATGTATTTTTTTTTAGTGGTGGGCATAGATTATTTTTTTTTAATCTAGATTAATCTCACTGTAATCTTGGAATTAATCTAGATTAATCTAGATTAAATGGCTCATTTGAATTCCTGCCGGAAGGCATTCAAATTATGTTCAATAAGATGTACTTGTTAGTACTGATAAAGCTGTGCTGCACTCAAACATAGTAGTTTGATCGATCATTCTTCCCCTGCGCTACATTGCTTTGGCCCGCATCTTCCTCAAGATTAGCTAAGGGATGCTTTGAATTTAGGTGGTACTTGAGACTCAAAGAACTCCTACAG
>NW_024877111.1:0-1925 GCF_018340385.1 Cyprinus carpio
TCTTTCAAACTGTTTGTCCATCCACAGTATCCAGAAGGCGATCCTGGTTCTTGAAGGCAGGGGTGAGTATTGACCAGTGCCTTTGCAACAGCTCGTAGATCCTCAGTAGTTGGGTATGCTTTGCAGGAATATATGGTCTCTGCAAGTTTCTGAAGAAAGTCATGTTTCAATTCCTTTGTCACTTTTAGGTGCGTTCCATCTTTCAAGTAGATTAAATTTGCTTGACGCAGCCTAAATTCAACATCGACAGAGAATTTTGGAGTCAAAAAGATATCAGGCCATGGCATTCTCTTTTCCTGGGGTAATTCCGAGGTCAATACTGTGTCTGCAGTACTTGGAGTATCACTCAACATATCACTTGATGTCTCCATTTCACCTGAAGAGAAAGTGGCACCAATTCAATCACCGGAATGATTTTCACAGTTGGTTTCTGAGGAGCTCTGACAAAACGGGTCGATTGCAAAGTTCATATCAAACCTCGATCTTGAAACTGTAAAGTAAAATTGTAGTCCAGTCTTAGAGTGTTTTGTAAACAACTAATTAATTCTTCAACTGAGCCTGGCTTTGATGTTAGCTTTACTTTTCTGATATCAGCTTCTGTAAGAATAACTCGTGAAAGTCATGGTTTCTTTTAGAAGCCATCTGGAAAGGTGCCATTGCAAAAAAGATAGTTCATATTTAGCAAAGACCAAAAACGCCTCAATGTCACTCATCATCAGTTTAATACTATGTAATAACCTATAGGCTGAAAGTGGAAGAATATCATCTCAGGCCCCTAAGCCGAAGTATGTGCAAAAGATGGTATATCTCGCAGCAAAGCTCAAAAAGAACGCAGGTGCTCAAAATACCATGATGTCATCACTTTGCACACAAAAAGTAAATTTCTGTATTCACTCGCAACAATGTGAGTAATTTGCTTAAAATCAGGGTAGCCCTGAACATGATCCAGCTGGAAAGTATCAGGTCTGTCTTATAATCAGTCCCATTACGGCATTGTGATGGTGCAACAAAAAGTGCTTGGAGCTTGAGGGTTTCTTTGACCAAGCGCTCTTTGAATGTCTCCTCTGGGAAGTTGCGGTAACTAACACTGGTGTAACCTTAGCCATTTCCCAAGTCCAGCTTGAAAAAAGAACTGCAGTCTAGCTGATGGCTAAGAGCCCCTCTGGTGTTTCAGTGCAAGTGTCATGGCAACATTCTTGAAGTTCTGGGCATCCGTATCACCTTTTGAAAAACTTATGTTTTTCCTTCAAAGCGCATTGTCCAGACTTAATCAGTTTAGCGTAGTGTTCCAATGTAGTGGTGTTTTGGTGCGTGAGTGTAAAGTCAAGGGAAGGTTGACTGCAGAAGGTCCCTATGCTCTGCTACTTTGTAGTCAAGGATGTATAAAGACTCTTCATTAAACTGAGGTGCCACAACTAATGCAACAATGTCCTTGAGGAGCATGAGTATTTCCCATGTGTTGTCACCCTCAGGAATGTTATGGCCAATAAGCAGAGGAAGAAGCCTTATTAGACACCAATTTTCATGGCCATTCCCCCCAATTGTGCCCTTGGTTGAGAAGGCCTTTGAAATCAGCTGAGGCTGATCGGTTTTGTCAGCAAATGTATAAGGAAATGATCTGATAGCATCATTCAACACATCTAAGGTGATGTATTTCTTTGCCATCAGGTCTTTGAGGCAAAGAGACAACTCCATTGGGACTATTCCCTCAAAGACATCATGTAATATGTCAGGGGGATAACCACCAATGACATGAAAATGCTCCAAATTTGCTGTGAGCGGGCATTGTCTTCTCACACCTGTGTTTCGACCTGAATTTGGATCCTGCAATGTTTCTTGCACATGCCTGTTGTGTTTATCTCTCTGTCTGAGTTGAAATGCGCCAGATCTTACCTCTTGGTGTTGTGTGTCAATCCTGGATGCCA
>NW_024877112.1:0-1788 GCF_018340385.1 Cyprinus carpio
ATACTTTCAGCTGGATCATGTTCAGGGCTACCTGATTTTAAGCAAATTACTCACATTGTTGCAGTGAATACAGAGGTACTTTTTGTGTGCAAAGTGATGACATCATGGTATTTTGAGCACCTTCGTTCTTTTGAGCTTTGCTGCCCAGATATGCCATCTTTTTGCATACTTCAGCTTAAAGACCTGAATGATATTCTTCCACTTTCAGCCTATAGTGTACATGGGTAAACTGATGGTGACATTGAAGCGTTTTATTCTTTGCTAAATGAACTATCTTTTGTGCTTTCCTTCCAGATGGCTTCTAAAGAAACCACGACTGCGAGTTATTCTTACAGAAGCTGATATCAGAAAAAGTAAACCGCTTTTATCAAAAGCCAGGCTCAGTTGGTGGTAGTTGTTTACAAAACACTCTGAGACCGGACTACAATTTTTACTTTACGGTTCAAGATCGAGAGTTTGATACTTGAACTTTGCAATCTGACCCCGTTTGTCAGAGCTTACTCAGAAGCCAACTGTAGAAAATCATTCCTGTATGATTGAATTGGTGCCACTCTCTTCAGGTGAAATGGAGACATCAGAGTGATATGTTGAGTGATACTCCAAAGTACTGAATTACACAGTATTGACCTCGAGTATTACCCCAGGAAAGAAAATGCTGTGGCCTGATATCTTTTTGACTCCAAAATTCTCTGGCCGATGTTGAATTTGGAAGCTGCGTCAAGTAATTTAATCTACTTGAAAAGATGGAGCATACTAAAAAGTCCTAAAGGAATTGAAACATGACATTCCTTCAGAAGCACAGGGCCATATATTCTGCAAAGCGCTACCACCCAGCTTACTGAGGATCTCTGAGCTGTTGCAAAGGCACTGGTCAATACTCACCCCTGCCTTCAAGAACCAGGATCTGCTTCTGGATGCACTGTGGATGGACAAACAGTTTGAAAGACAAATATAGGAAATTACCGATCCAAAATGAGGAGCCTTGGACACACAGACGTCATGGTTAATGCTGGGAAAAGAGGAAGATACTCTACGAGCAGTGATCCACCTAACAAGAACATTAAGAAGCCAAGGAAAGGGAGGTCAACTACTTACCTGACCTCCCAGATGGGCAGGATGCTTCCAGTCTTGAAATGCTCAGACAGCAGTTGGTGGATGAAATGAAGAGAAAAAACCCTGATGCCGTCTTTATTAATCAGAAGATGGACATGACTCTGTCTTTGAGGAGAAAGGATGTTGTGATCAACAAGCCTCCTGTAAGCCAAATACTTCAACGTTGGCCAGCACTTTTTAGAGAAAGTCAGGTAAAGGGAAATGTTTGCAACATTTGTACTGAAATGAATATTGATAAACATGATTAGATATTAATTTGACATTTGTTAATTTTTGACAGTTCTCATAACAAATGCTTTTTTCCTTTACTATTTCAGGTGTATCAAGAATTCAGCCGGGTGGTTGGGAAGAACCTTAAGCAAGAATTTTATGGGTCTCTTGATCGTCACTGTCCACAACTGATTCAGATCTTCAGGTCAAAGAGGGGTCTTGCCGGGCAGATTTTGAGCGATCTTCTGCAACAAGCCAAGGTTTGTACATTTAAGTTGATGCCATTGTTGCTTAATTTTAAAATGCATTCTGATATGATTATTTTTAAAAGGGTTAGTTTACCCAAAAATGAAAATTCTGTCATTAATTACTCACCCTCATGCCGTTCCACACCTGTAAGACCTTCGTTCATCTTCAGATCACAAATTAGGAGGAAAAAGGGGGGAGGGGGGAGGAGCGGGAAGC
>NW_024877113.1:0-2013 GCF_018340385.1 Cyprinus carpio
TTGAGGGAAAGGAGTTGCTGAGGTTCCCATGTCCATTCTGTAAAAGTGATGATCATCACCTCAGTAGATGCCAAGCTTTTAGCCTGCTTGATCTGGAGAATATGAGAAAATGGATTAAAGAGCATCATTGCTGTGTTGGAGATGTGGCAGGGCTCATCAGGCCTCTCGTGGACCGAGAAAGGTTTCCGATATGTAGAAGGTAACACCGGGAATTCTACATGATGTGAATCAGAGAAGCCCGACTCTGTTGTGTTCCCTTGCTTGTCGCCCAGCTGTTCCCCCAAGAGTTGTACTGAAAGTATTAAAGTCCCTGCTGAGCCCCATAATGGTAGAATGTATGGATACTTAGCCATCTTAGATGACGGTTCGAAAGGACACTGCTCTACCCAGCATGCACAGCACTTGGATGAAGGGCACAGCTGAATTCCTTGGTGCTAAGAACGTGCGTCAAGACACAAGGTCCGAGGAGCTTCGTTTAAAACTTCACAATTTCTCCAGTAAATTCTCAGAAGACAGATCCAGATCCAAAGGTGCTTTCACTGCACAGGGATTGGGCCTTACATTCCTATCATCTATCCCCACCTTTCTAGCCTTCTACAAAACGATTCCAACCATCTAAAGGGACTTCCACTTGAAAACATTTAATACAAGTCCAGCCTATGCTTTTTGATTGGTGCTGAATCATCCGTATCTTCTCGCTCCAAGTGGGAGACAGGTTGCGTCTTTAGCCCTACCTTGGGTACCAGCGCCATTTCATACCAGATTGGTATGGGCTCTTCCAAGGTCCAGTATGGTCAGCTCCAATCAAATGATACTGAACCCCAGTGTCTTTTTCTTCTTTCTGGAGTTTTCCATTCACCTCTCAACTCCAACAGGATGTCAGCGGTTATGGCAAGTGTACTGTTTTTCCCTCTAAGTGTTGAAAAGACCATTATACGGTCCCAAACAAACCTATGCCGCTAAGATGGTCCTTAACATTTTGACACAAGAAGACTGTGATTTGTTCTCTAACATATGCACTCCTCTACTCGTGTTCAAGCATGCAACCCTTGTTCAAAATGCTCCTAAGTGTCAGTTATTGTCATCCCTCCGATGGACAGAGCGCCAACTGACACGAAATCCTGAGCAGGCCCTTATCTATGAAGCGAGAGATTCAAAAACTGGTTGATTCTGGTTATGTGAGGAAGTTGAGTCATGAAGAAGCCTTTCAAAGTAGTGAGTCCTGGTTTGTACCTCACCATCTCGTAAAGCATAATGGAAAGAAGTAATCGATTAGTGTTTAACTGTTCCTATATGTATAAAGGAGAATCACTGAATGCTCATCTACTGCCTGGTCCGACCTTAGGGTCATCCTTATTAAAGTTATTACTCCTTCGTTTTAGGAGGGACGTCCTGTGGCCATTAGTGGTTGATAGTAAGTCACCATGTTTCATCAAGTTTGTCTGTTTTGCCTTCTGATAAACCTCTCCTGCGTTTTCTGTGGCGAAGCATGAGACTGGATAAGCCAGCTGATGTTTATGAATGGCAAGTTTTGCCATTTGGAAGTACCTGTAGCCCTTGCTGTGCGGTTTATGCTTTGCAAAAGCATGTAAGAGCTCTACCAGAGGATTGTGAAGATGTTAAGGAGTCTATCACCAAGGCTTTTTATGTTGATAACTGTCTACAAAGTGTTATGGACATCCCGACAGCAAAGGAGTTGGTTGGGAAGTTACGGACCCATTTGAGAGATGGAGGCTTTGAAATTCGACAGTGGGCAAGTAATGTTTCAGAGGTGGTGGAGGATCTGCCCAGCGACGCAAAGTCCGCCCACACTGAACTTTGGTTAAGTCAAGACTGTTCAGATCCTAGTGAAGGTATGCTGGGATTAATTTGGCACTGTGCCAGAGATACCCTCGGTTACAAACATCGTCCTGTTGCTTATGATTCTCTTACCTTGCGCAATGTTTATAGGGTCCTTGCAAGTCAATATGACCCTATAGGGTTCCTACCACTAGAGCCAAAGTCCTGCTTCAC
>NW_024877114.1:0-1878 GCF_018340385.1 Cyprinus carpio
CAGGAAAGGGTATACCTGTTGTTCTGTAAGTTGTTCTGCAATACATAAACATTACTTAATTAATTTGGCAATTAATAACAGTGCTATAATCTCTGCATTATTCAAAACCCCCTGGTTGATGTAAATAAACCCCTAATTACCGTTTCACACTGCAGATAATTCCTCTTCAGTGTGGGAATATGAATCTGTCACATAACCGCAAAGATTCTCTGGGATGTCCATCTCATCTTGTGCTTGAGGAAAGCAATTATCTATATGGGCTCTGTCCTGTAAATGAATAACAGTGTATGAATCCATGTAACACACCTGATTAAGGTCTACTTTTGTCTGACCCGTGTTTAACAATGCTATGCCTGTTGCTTAGAATAAACTGTAAGAATAAACTGCCTATGGACACTTACTTTATTTCCATTCTTATTGCTGTAGCTGTTTGTGGTTCCAGTTTGATCAGACTGGTGATCGAAACCTGTGAATTCACACCAATATTTATATCCAATAATTTAATGATTGTATAAGCTCACCACAATATGTCTTTGCACATACTTTTTAGATGCCTGAAGAAAGGCATTCCTCAATAAATGAGACGCTCTTCCATTGATTTACTCAACGCGTTCCTGCTTAAGATATTTTTGTCTTTCATCACATTGAAGGAGGTAGAGTTACTTTCGTTCTGGACATTGTAGAGATAGACCAAATGGATCCTTGGCGTAGGGTGTAGTTGTCTGATACAAAAGGAGGTGTTTGCCTAATCCGTCAAGGATGTAATGGACCAAGCATCCTGCTACCTATAAAATAGAAGATTAATTTATAACAATGTCTAGTAATGGCCACCTAACTAAACTGTACAGAATTAATCAAATTAGAATTAGAATAACATTGTTATGAGCGCTGATAATGACATGCAGGACAATTCAACAAGTGCTCTTTTTTTGTAAAACTGATTTTAATTAGTCCATTAATTAATCCTTTTATTAATCATATTTATTTTACTGAGACTAAAATATTATCATTGCATACATTAAACTTGTTGAAGCTTGCACCTTGCCACATACCCAAACCCAGACCCAAATTGAAGATATGTAATTCATGTAATACTTGCAGCACTAGTATTTAATGATTAACCTAACATTTAACATTAACACAGCCAAAATAGATTTGATCCAAAATTGCTTCCACAATAAGGTTACTTAAAAGCAACGAGATCAAAAAATTAAAAGGAAAAATAAAATAAAAATATGTATATATACACATTAAAAAAAAAAAAAAAACATGCATCAAAAGTACACGTACACAGCATCCACTCCAAATGCAAGGAGTGTAAAATAGATCTTTAAGTTTGATTTAAAAACACTGGAGCGATGGACAGGACATTAACTAACAGTAGGCAATACATTTATTTAAAATGTTATAAACTTTGTAGCATTGAGTTAATAAAATACAACTGTTTATTTTTTGTTAATGTTGACTGAGGCTCCATTAAATAATATTTATTAATACATTATTAAAATCAAACATTGTATTATTTGTTAATGCTGAAAGTAAAATATTTACTAACATTAATAAACCTTTTAAAAAGTGATTTTAAAAATATTTAGCTAAGTGGTAACAATGACACCTTAAGGGAAAGTGGTACTGTTTTATGAAATATTGTAGGGAACCTTATAATCGCAGTTTTTTTCATACATATGAAGCTTCCATTTGATCAACTGTCCTATTGTTTTTGTAGTGCAAACTACCCCTATTCATGCTCTCTCTCCCCCCACAAACATTCACACCTCTAACAGGATCAAGACACCTAACCAGCAAGTTTGGGATCATGAAGATTGTTTTAATGTTTTTTAAAGAAGACTTTTCTGCTAATCAAGGCTGCATTTATAT
>NW_024877115.1:0-1844 GCF_018340385.1 Cyprinus carpio
TTCTTTTTTTGGCGTATTGATTACCATTTGTATAACCACAGTTGTACAAATACCATGGTTAAACTATGGTTAGAGTAGTAAATCCTTGGTTAATTTGTTAATGATTACAGTAACCATGTTTTGTTTGCTTTTGTATATAATAATTGTATTTATTAATTTCAATGGTAAAACCATAGGCTATGGTTGGTTTTTGTAAGGTAAGTTGTAAAAGTAATTTAGCCAGCTTACATAACCTTTCACAGTTACAGTAATTGTGTATTTAGTCAGCTTATTTAGGCTAATAATATCCACACAAAAAAGGAATCGTATGACCAGGATGTTAAAATAAACAAAGATCTTTTCAGAGTAAACATTGATAAATTATGTCCCAGCCATATTTGTCACTTTATGGTTCCCTTAAATATTTACAATGTGGTCTGTGTTTTTTTTTTTTTAGCACGTTTCTTTATTTGTTTGTGTTGTGAGTATTTGCAGCGCATTTCTGTTTTTACAATGTTTCTTTCTTTGCTTTGTTGTCAAATTGATGAAGATGCTTTTCTTTCTTAATCTTGCAGGTGTTTTTTGTGATTTGCAGCCGCTTAGCCTCTCGCCACCACCGAAGCTGTCCCTGTTGTTAAGGGAGCATTAGGAAGTGATGTTTGTTTTGAATACTAAAAAATCAGGAGTCCAGAACAGGCCCTTGGGCTAAGAAGCACAATAATAATCTAACCATTACTTTTACCCATCGTTCTCACTACCACACACCGCTCTTTTTTGTCCAATATGCAACACACACATGATGATGTTTAGGTTCTCTCTGTGTAGTGTAAGCATGCACTGACCCTGGTCTGTGAGGAGCTGGTAGCTGCCCCACCAGCCTGTGCCTGTAGTAGTAACCAAAGTGATCGCTATACAGGTGCATCTCAAAAGAGGTGGAATGTCAGTGGAAAAGTTCTTTATTTTTTTTTTGTAATTTAATTCTAAAAAAAGTAAACTTTCTTTCTATATTCTAGATTTGTTTGCACACAAACTGGGAAATGGCTAAGGGATTTTTTTGTTTTTAACCCCGCAGCTGATAGTAGTTATGACTACAGTTTAGAAAATAAAAAATTCAGCACCTCTCTCAAAAAATATTTTCTCAAAGATCAATCAAAAAAGATTTACAAAACAGAAATGTTCACATCTCTGGCAGGTTTAATTATGTACCTGTAAAACTTATTAGCTTCACGCGCAAGCGTGGCATGGAGGCTATCAGCCTGTGGCACTGCTGGAGGCATTATTGAAGCCTGTGTGTTTCTTTTTGATAGCAGCCTTCAGCTCCTCTGTATTGTCTGTCAGATGTTACTTTTCTTCCTCTTCACAATACCCCATAGATTCTCTTGTGGAGGTTCAGGGTTGTGTGTATATTTGCTGTGCCAATCAAGCACAGTATTATCATGGTCAGCAAACAACTTGCAAGTGGTTGTGGCACTGTTGGCAGGTAAGCAAAGTCCTGCCGCAAATATGAATGAAGCATCTCCATTAAGCTTGTCAGCAGATGGAAGCGCAGAAAATGCGCCTCAAAATCTCCTGGTAGATGGCTGCACTTGACTTATGGACTTGATAAAAACACAAATGAACCAACACCAGCAGATGAAATATGGCACCCAAATCATCACTGACTTCAGAAACTTCACACTGGACTTTGGATTCTGTGCCTCTTCCAGTCCTTACATCAAGAATCCAACCTTGATTTCCAAAGAAACGCTAAATTACTTTTCATCTGGAAAAGAGGATTTGAACCAATGAGCAACAGTCCAGTTTCTTTTTACTCCTTACCCCAGGTGAAATGCTTCTGACATTTTTTCTGAGTAGCAATACGTAAT
>NW_024877116.1:0-2022 GCF_018340385.1 Cyprinus carpio
GTGTGCAATGAATCTAGAATATAAGAAAGTTAGCTTTTTTGAATTAAATTACAAAAATAAAGAACTTTTCCATAACATTCAATTTTTTGAGATGCACCTGTATATGATCACTATGGTTACCGCTACAGGCACAACTGAGGCAGCTACCAGCTCCTCACAGGAGTCGTAGCACCATACACACAGAGAGAGCGTAAACATCGTCATGTGTGTTTATTGACAACAGAACAGTGTGTAGTGAGAACGTGGGTAAAGTAATGGTTAGATTATTATTGTGCTTCAGTCTGCGTCTGGCCCTGACCTGATTCTTTAGCACCAAAACAAACACGCCCCCTACTCCCAACAGGACTCCAAGCAGGCTGAGAAAGCTAAACGCGCTGTAAATGTAAAATACCCCTGCAAATTCAGAAAACATCTTCATCAATTTGACAACACGTGCTGCCAAATACTCACAACACAAGCAAAGAAAGAAACGCGATTGTAAAAACAGAAAACGCTACTGCAAATACTCACAACACAAACAAACAAAAGAAACGCGCTAAAAAAAAAAAAAAAA
This sequence comes from Cyprinus carpio, assembly GCF_018340385.1. Lineage (NCBI taxonomy): Eukaryota > Metazoa > Chordata > Actinopteri > Cypriniformes > Cyprinidae > Cyprinus > Cyprinus carpio. The sequence continues at coordinate 554 of NW_024877116.1, forward strand.
ACACAGACCACATTGTAAATATTTATGGGAACTGTGAAAGTGACAAATATGGCTGGGACATAGTCGATCAATGTTTGCTCTGAAAAGATCTTTGTTTATTTTAACATCCTGGTCATAATGATTCCTTAGCTTTTTTGTGTGATATTATTAGCCTAAATAAGCTGACTAAATACACAATTACTGTAACTGTGAGCGTTATGTAAGCTTTCGGCTAAATTACTTTTTACAACTTACCTTACAAAAAACCAACCATGGCCTATGGTTTTACCATTGAAATTAATAAATACACTATTATATACAAAGCAAACAAAACATGGTTACTGTAATTATTAACAAATTAACCATGGATTTACTTACTCAACCATAGTTTAACCATGGTATCTGTACAACTGTGGTTATGGCCAAAATGGTAATCAATACGCCAAAAAAAAGAAAAGAAAAGAAAAAGAAAAGAAAAGAAAGAAAAAGAAAAGAAAAGAAAAGAAAAGATTAGAAAAAAGAAAACATTTCTGCTGGGGTAATTGTGTTTGTGCTTGAGTATTTGCAGCTCGCTTTCTTGTATTTGCTTGTGCTGTGAGTATTTTTGCAGCTTCATTTTTGTATTTCTCGCTGTGTTGGCGCAGTATTTGCAGCACTTTGTGCTGTCAAACTGATCAAGATGCTTTTCTCTTAATTTGATGATGCTTTTCTATTTGAATGTGTTTTGTGAAGTTGCATCAATGCTGAGCTTCTCCTTCGCCACCGTAAGGTCAGCCCTTTATTTTGAAATCTTAGCCCCACACCTATTATTACGCAAACTACGGCAACGCACGCACCGCGTAAAAAACAAGTGAAGATGACACACAAGCATAATCAAACAAAAAGCCAACATCTAACTGCAGTTTACCAATAGGATTCTTCACGAGGATAAGTGAGTGGGGACCTGGATCGGGTCACTATGAATCGGGGGGCCGCGTCCCAGCTTCCCTAGTGCCATCTGGGCGCCGCCTGGAAGGCTGGTTCTCACATTGACAGAACACATTTTTTTTTTTTTTTTTTTTTTCATTGCACCACGCTACTTTTGTATGGTTTTTCTTGTGTAACTTTTGCATCTTGCAAGCTTGTGTTTTTCCCCCTTCCACTTCCCATGTCTCACGTTTTTCAAAGCACAAACGCATTCTGTGTGAATCAGCCCTTACAGTACCTTTTCTCCTAAACTGTTCCTGGTCCATGCTGGCCTTCAGAGACTGAAGACTGGAGCTCAGCTCTGCCAACAGTGGGTAAACCCCTGTGATGAGGCAGGCCTGCTGATTCCCAGCAGCACCACACTCCACAGGTAAAGACTCGCTCCTGCCAGTCAGTGGTTCCCTCTCCTTCTTTTGTGCATCAGACATACTGCTGCAGTTACAGCTGAACAGCACAATCAGCAGCAGATACAGAATGCTATAGGACATTATTAGGCTATATCAAGATGCAGATTGCAAAACACA
>NW_024877117.1:0-1882 GCF_018340385.1 Cyprinus carpio
TATATATTAACCAACATCCCGAATGACTACAAGTCATTGTCAAGAGACAGGCATTCTCCTAAAAAGACAGCAGGAAGCATGTTTGTCATATACCCTTCTTCATACAATGACATGCATGCAAACAAACACACACACACATGTACGCACACACATGATACTTTTGCTGACTGAACCCCTAACTGACCCCCTTCCACCCCAAACTGTCTCTCAAACCTGATTCAGGGATCCAGTCTTCATGACTCTCCTCAACCCACTCACTGTCCCTCATTTTCACTCTCCTCAAGCTTTCAGCTCACTGTCAGAAGGAATGACCCTAACTGCTCGATCATGTTCCTTCCGCCTACAAGTAAAATTGTCTTGTGTCCATTTCCTGTGGGTGCATCAGTAGATAGTAAAAAACATTGATCATGAAAAATGCATATCTTAATGCTGACTGTTCAATGTAATTTTTTACACATTATGTGTACTGTTAATAAAGAAGAGAGATAAAGTTTGCTTGAAATCACTACTCATTTAGCTAGATTATGAGATGATAGGCACCATCATCTCTGTGGCAACATACACACACACACACACACACACACAACATAAATTGCACATATATGATGCATTCACAGAGCTTCCCAGGAGGACTTGAATGCACCATGTGGTCCCATTTTTTGCATCCGATCACATCTCCCAATTTAGCATATTGCCCGAAAAAAAAGTGGTCTATCTGCACAGTGTTGCCCTGAGGCAACAAACAAAAAAACACAGTTTTAGTATATAAATAAAATCAAAATGTGTCTTTAAACAATCAAACATACTTCTTTACATACTGATGCACATACATATATTTTTTTTATATAAAGTTGATTAATTTTAAACATGTTAAAAAGTGAAATTGAACTTACCAATTGGTGCCACTGTGTCCCATGCGACTTTGCTTCCGGAAAGGACTGCCCCACCCCCCAAACAAAAAGGCTACAACCACTTTAGTCCCTCATTTGATTGACAGACATGTCAGGGTGATTTCACAGTGTTTTGTTAATACACAAAAATTTAACGGGGCGAGTGTGAGGTCAAAAAGGTAGATTTGTTGCCTGAGGGCAACACCATAGCCTAGATGGCCCGTTTAATGTTTTTAACAATATGCTCGGGTGCTGAAAGTGGGTTACTAGTAGTGCTATAAAGTAGTTATCCCGACTACTTAAGGACTGCTTGATAGGCCCAGTCAAAAGAGCCCACTCCCAGCTCTATATTTTCTGATCCACAGATAGATGTCAATAATTTTTTCCAATGTTAGAGTCTATGGGATAGTTTCACACTTTTTTTACGCCCTCTGTAGCGAATACTCGTAACATCCGAGTTGCTTAATAAAGAGTCATGAGCACACCTCTCCCTCAATAAGCTCACGATTTGACACTCATTCATGGGTCTACTAATAAAACAGTGCAGGAGGAGAAGCGCCAGCCAAAAGTTTTTTCAGGCTTAATAGTAATAGTAACACTAGAATGCATTTCCGAAGAAAATGTGAGTGGTGCTTGCAGTGTGCACCGCCCTCGGTTGCTTAGGGTCTTTATAGAGTTCATACTGATTTCATCTCTTAGCTAATCACTATTAAGATGTAAAGAGCCCACGCAAGATGACTCAAGATGTTGGAATTCCAGTTTGTTAAAGATGAGTCAAAGAGCCAACCGCCATGTCTGCACGAGTGTTCTGATTCAGAGATATAGGTCTTGCAAAACAGTTGCTAGGGTACTCTGTTTGGTTGCTAGGGAGTGGCCTGGCAGCTCCCAATGATGATACTCCAAAGGATGCTTGACAGTATAAACCAAACCCCATGTCTGTACATTGTTCTGATGCAGAGATATAGATCTTGCAACATGGTTGCTAGGGTACT
>NW_024877118.1:0-1853 GCF_018340385.1 Cyprinus carpio
AAGAGATGGGGCATAATATTTAAATGTCTCACTACAAAGGTGTGTACATCTCGACTTGTTATGCAGCATGGATGTAGATCGCCGCTTTTTATTAGCCCTCAGACGCGTCATGCAAGAAGAGGAAGAGCCAGCGCTTTGAACTTATCATGCGACAGCGAGATTTGCGCAACAACTTCAGAGGGAGAGAGAGAGTTGATGAATCTCTGAAGTTTTTGCGGAAATGGAAACACTCCCTACCCGCGAGCAGCAGACCAACCCAAAAAAATATATTCCTTCTAGTCAACCAAAACTCACGGCGCCTCACTTTGGAGGAGGTATGGGAACCCCGAGCGGAACAAATTAAAAATCTGTCAAGGCCCCTTACCCTCCAAGTTGTTCTGAAAGTATCATACGCTTCTCAGAGGAAGTCCTGAGTACAGTGTTGATCGAGGTGGGAGGGTATCTTGAATTCGAATGCCCTTGGGGTATGTATCATCTGATATAAGCGGATCTGGACCGGATTACCCCCAATTTGCTGCTTTATGGGGCGGGTAAGGGATGGCTCCCTTACCTCAGGCTGTCTATGGACCCAGTAATTCTGCTTTGGACGGCGTCGCTATAGACACAGCCAAGTGATCGACCGATCACTTCTGGACCCAGTTCCTCAGGAAACTACCTACCAAGTCTTCAGCTTACGACAGAAGTGGCAGCAGAACATCCCACCAAACCTAGCAGTCGCGAATCAGGTTGTATTGATGTGCAGATTCCCAACTTCCCAGAGCCCAATGGCCTGTCGGTAGGTAACCAGAGTCCTACCAAGTGATGATGGTGCAATCAGAGCTGCTGAAGTGGACATTAAAGGCAACACATACATCCGCCCTGTGGCTAAACTGATTGTGCGCTACCAGAGATGCCTGAAGATTAGTTTGTAGCACCAGTCGCTAAGCTGTACATTTTTGTGGAGTTACAAATTTCCTGTGTAAATTTTGTGGGGCGGTTGTAAATACAAATTCCCCCTGGCTCACGCATGCGCAGAAGTCAAGTGAAATTGTCCAGACTTGTCTGGTGCATGCGCAAAAAGTTTTCAGTTCGCAGCATCCAGCATAGTAGTTTGATACGGAGTTTCCCTGGCTTCATTCCCTTTAAAGTCTGTTTTTTCCCTTTTGTGTGGTATTGCTGTGCGTTAATAACGCCGGTAAGTGTAATAATGATTGTATCTATCACAGTAGATGGGTTTCAGAGTGTGTCATAGCAGTGCATTCAAAGCTTATTTTACCTCAGGAAAAATGATTGCATCGGTATTAATCCAATAGCTGGTAACCCTCAAGGATTCGATGACAGCATTCATGTATTTGCAATCAAAGATGAATATTCATTTGTTATAAAAAGTGTGTGTTGTCACTGTGTGTCACAAGTACAGTATACTTATTTAGTCATGTCTGACCCAGACATTTTATAATTATTAAAGGAGCACACGGGCGCGCTAGAACAGCGAGCAGATGTTGACGGACTGAAACCTTTACTCGTTGAAAGATTAAAAGTATGAGTAATAATAGGTAACCCAAAATTATTATTTTTTTCTCTCTTTCTTCAGTTCAAGTATTTAAAAAGAGTCCTAACAAGTTCTTCTAATGCTACATACGAAGATTACGCTGTGTTTCTGATTGAGGCCTGTAGGTGGCGCATCTCGCACCTAGCGTGATGCGGAATGCCGTTAGTGGTTCAAAGGGCCAAGTCATTAAAAAGACAGCGCCAGAAGCTGCAGACCAAATGTGTGTTTTCTCATCATTTACTACAGTCCCATAGTCTCAGCCTTCTTTGTTTGAGACCGGTAACTTTTGGGGGCTCGTCCAACCATTAGGATTTGGTCTCAG
>NW_024877119.1:0-1898 GCF_018340385.1 Cyprinus carpio
ACGTATTGCTGGTTTTGATCTGATTCATTGTGCTCTTATAGATCCGTCATGATGGAGATTGAAGCTCAACATCTGTCTCACAAACACATGTAGCTGTATTCAGTCACGCAGCTACAGCTGCTATAACGATTGATTAAGGACACAAAAACTCTGGAAGCTACTTAAATTCAACACAGAAACTACAGTTCATTAACCACAATTTAACTCCAGCAATAAAATCTGACATGAATGATATGTAAACATTGTTTCACAGCTTTTCAAACTGTCTCTCTTTCAGGCTCGAGTTCAGCAAATGCTTCACATAAAGATCAGACAGTGGCTCTGCTTTGGTTTATGATCCTAAAACCCTCGCATATTGTGTGTCAGAGTTTCTCCATCGACTGTAAAACCAGCGATCCCATCTCAGTTACGGTGCACTACTGTTGATGCAAACGCATTGAGATCCTCCTTACACAAATGTAATATATACACGTACATTTATTAAATTTCCAAACACATTTGTATGTTTATGTACATGTTAAAAAGCATTTTTGGGCGTGTATGTCGAAATTTACATGCATATCCATTCCTACAAAAACTTACATGAAGATATTATATAAGCAAGATGAACGTAGCATTTAAAATTGTATATATATATATATATATACTTAGCATATATATATATATATATTACAAACCATATACAGTATAAACATACAGATATTTTTTGTCTATATGTTTGTTTTAATAAAATTGCATATGTTCACATATAGTTTGCTACATATACCACAGAAAAAAAATCATCACATAGATATTGTACCATATGGACATATAGGGCTTTTGCTCTGAGGATTTAACGTTATAAACTTATGTCCTCATCTATCAGAGGCTGCTGTAACCGTAGTATTAGTATGTTTTTTAACTTATGTGTAACATATGGAAATATCACGCACAATATAGGGCAATACATATCATAGTATATTTCCATATGGGCAGTAAAAATATTTTTTATCTTTTGAAAGAAAGTAATATTTAATTCAGAGCAAAGAACACAATAAAATTGATCCAAAAAGACATTTATAATGTTACACCAAAAGATTTCTATTTCAAATAAATGCTATTTCTTAACTTTGAACTTTCTATTCATCAAAAAGAATCCTAAAAAATAAAAATGTATCACAGTTTCCACAAAAATATTGTGCAGCACAACTGTTTTCAACATTGATAATAATCAGAAATATTTCTTGAGCAGCAAATCATCATATTAGAATAATTTCTGAAGATCATGTGACACTGAAGACTGGAGTAATGATGCTGAAAAATACACAGCTGTGTGCATCACAGAAATAAATTACAGTTTACAATATATTCTAATAGAGAAAACAATTCTGTAAAACTGTAATAATATTTCACAACAATATTACAGTTTTCACTGTAGTTTTTGATCAATTTAATAAAAAGCATAGAGACTTTCTCCTAAAATCCTTTATGTAAGGGATAATGTACATCTAGCTGGTTGTTCTTTTCAGAATAAGCCGAACAGAGTTGATCAGGACCTGATGTGAAGCAGAGGGAGTCTTGTATCAGCGGTTGATACATGGCTTAACACGTCATCACATTAAATAATTAGATGCAAAATATTGATTTGGTTGAAGCATTTGAATACAATGCTTCCGTGAACACAGCAATTGCGAGCAAGCGGCAAATTCAAACTAAATAAACATTTAAGGGAAACGATGCTTTAAAACCACTTATTACACAACATTTCATCACAAAAATAATTAAGGAAATTAAAGAATTAAAACGGAAATGTTTTAAAACCTTACCAGTTTGTTAGTTCTCTTATAATCCATGACAGCGTACAAAACAATCGTAGCAAAATGGCAGCAGCTGCATTTGTATGAAAAATTGTATCGTGA
>NW_024877120.1:0-1955 GCF_018340385.1 Cyprinus carpio
TCTACAAAATCCAGCTCAAGGGCTCTAATAACAGCAGCAGGTGTAACAGGGGAAGCTCCCTGACTAATATGCGGTGGCATATACCAGTCACATCCTTGGAGTTCACACTATGTGGAGTACCTCCTATGATGCTCCAGCCCAGATCGGTCTTGATGGCATAAGGCTCTTCATTACCTCCATTGATGACCTGTCGAGGTGCCAATGCTCTGGAGCAATCATAGCCAATCAAAAGACCTACTCCACAATCCAGTCGTGCAGGCATTTCATCAGCAATAACTTCTAGATGTCTCCACCTTTTAGCAGTCTCACAGGTGGGAATGTGTGTACGCTCAAAAGGAATGAAATCCCTTGTATAAACGGGAGGCAGGTAGATAGAGCTGTCTAAAGAAAACCCTCTCACTCTAAGCCCACAGACTCTCCGACTCTCCACAATGGAGTCTTTTCCCATCATAGTGGAAAGCTTTAGTTTTACCGGTTTCATTGATGCCTGCAAACTTTCACACACTTCCTGATCGTAAATGTGTGAGCTACTTTGGGGAGGTGTCACAATAAGGCATAAACAAGGATTTCCAGACTCTGAGCTAGAGACAGCCCGCCACTAGAACGATCCTAGATGTTTGTGCCACCTTCTCCATTCACACAGCATGCTGGGAGGATGTGTGCTCTCTTCAGCCTGCAAAATATCTGTGATTGTAACTTTCATTTACTGGCTGACGTCTTGTACAATGGGAGTTGGGTGTTTTCTTACATACAGCACATATGTGATTTCTGCAATCTTTGGAGCCATGTCCCCTTCTTAAACTTGTGCAAACCACAACTTATTCTATAACAAACTCTCTTTTCCTCCACAGCCACTTCCATTAGTTTTTTGACATTTATGGTTGGTGACCCTCTCCACAGAACATACATTTAACTAAATTTTCCAGCCATGCACCAGTGCAGTACTCTTCTCTGTAAATTACTAGACTCTTTAATCTCAAGGTTTCAATACTATTGCTGAATTCTGGCATAGCACCTTGCTGCATCTAAATTAATTCACAGTGGTTGCCAACGCAGTTTACCTCTTGAACGCTTTCTCTCCTTCTGGCTTTTCTTCAGAGATCTTTAATGCATACAACGATGACATTAGCGATTGTACGCTATGCTAAGCTTCCTTTGAGACAAAAGAAGCAAACTCACCAAAGCTCGGATAATCTTTATCTTGGATCTAGCTGGTCTGTGTGACAAACGGTTCCACACTGCTCTTCACCCATTTGGGAAGCTGACCAGTATCTATGGTTCTCTTCGAAAACTCATTCAGCACCTGAAGACCCTTGATGTGCGGCATAGCATCACTACATGATTGCAAGAAGTCACTGAACTCTCTTAGCTTAATGTACTCTGATGCACCTATCTTAGGCCACCTATTAAGTTTCTCTCTAAAGGCACGTTGTGCCACAAAGGAGTGACCATATCTAGCATTTAACTTCTCCCAGGCTTGCTGATAGGCTTGTTCATTCTTTCCTATAAACAACTGCCTTTCAAAACTGATCTTGCTTCACCATCAATATACTTTTGCAAATAGAACAGCCTGTCTGCTGGATTCAGACACCGTCTCTCTATAAGAGCCTTAAAGGTTGTACTCCACTCTATAAACGTCAGTGGGTCACCAAAAAATACAAAGGGTTCCGGAACGGGAAGTCGAGATAGGGCAACTGACTCCTGTAATGCCTGTACTACGGATACTTCACTTTTTGTGACTTGCTGATTCAAACATGATGTATTAGGAACCAGGGGGCTGGGAACGCTCACATCACTACAGGCTGAACCACACTGCTGACTTTTCACTCTTGACTCCTCCTCAGTATACACTCGAAGCCTTGCTTCCATAACCTCAATGTCTCTACGATTTTCAAGCTTCTTCAATCGCTGCCTTTGTGCATCAATGTCAGCCTCCATTTCCATTTCTGCTTCTT
>NW_024877121.1:0-1822 GCF_018340385.1 Cyprinus carpio
GGCTTATTGCAAGCCCATTGCCTAATCTCAAACCCTCCAGAGGATAACACTGACCTGAATCTGTCAACCAACACCTTGGCTTCATCTGTGGTGGGCACACTCTGGAGACAGTTGTCCACATAAAAGCAGTGTTCCACTGAATGTGCCACTATCTCTTCTGGTCCAGGATTATCTCTTGCATGCATCTGAAGTGCGAAAGGGCACAGCACGGTGAGCAGGCGGTACCAAAGGGTAAAACTTGTCACTGCAGACATCAGGGCTTAACACGCCCTTCATATCACTTCATATGAATCTAAGAAGTGACCTATCCTCCAGTAGAGCTCCTAACCTGATGGAACATGGCCCCGAAGATGTCGCTACGATCACCGCACGCGTTGTTCCCCTGAAGCGCAACAGTACTCCCCGGGAGTGTGAGGGAATGGCCGTTTAGGACGAGGGAGGAGATGTGTCATTCAGACTTAGTACCTTGGAACTTGAAGGTCACGGTTGAAGATCAAGCGATTCTTCTTCTCCGTTGTATATCACAACATGATGCCGTGGAATGTACCATGCCTGCCTCATCTGTAGCAGAGCGTCTCATGCGGGGTCAACTTTCTTGACTGCTCCACCTTCCACTAGACTTGTAGAATCGCTACACTGTGCCCTCCTGGGCGCTCGTAAAGGGTCACCGACAACTCCAAACGTCTTTCAAGACTCCCGCGAGGTTAGAGTAGGATGGCTTTGATAGGCGCGCTCTAAGAGGGGGGACATCCTGGCTTACGTATAAACTTGGCGTTGCATATCTGAGAATGCTTTCCAACTTGCCCATCGATGAGTCTTGGCTACAACAGCGCCACGGCTTCTCTATCCTGACTTCGATCGAGACTAGCAATGGCTTACTGCTCTGCTCTGATATGGCCAAGATATCCATCTTCCAGAGCCTCTCCACATCCTGGAAAAGCCTCATGCAGTCTGCGCCAGAAACACCAGCAAGAAAGACACTTGCTTGAGTATGAGTGACATCCATTGTGTGAAGTGTACTGGCCTTGGAGCAACCATCCTGCAACCGCATAATGGCTGCAGGTCCTCCTGAGGCCTAATCGCTCAACAAAGCAAGGATAGTTCACCCAATCAAATGAGAGGCATTAACTGCTCAAACCACTCCAGGGGGAGATCACAAGTGCTTATACTTTCACAAACCAGCCACACCTGGATAGGAATGGTCCAAAGCATCCATGCCGAGAAAAGTAACGCCTCAATCCGAAAAGTTCTCCGGGATTGGCAAGGGCGCATATATAGTGAACGAGACCGCTGACCCTCGGCACAGAGTCTGAACTTCCGACGATAGGTACGGAGGGCGCAGCTCTTCTGGCTTCTTCAAGTTCCCGGCATTCACCCGGCTCTGGAGGAGCATTGCGTTCTAACTTCACCGTCCAGAATCGCATAGGTGTCTCCAACGTTCTGCCTCCCTCAGGCAGTAACACCTGACAACTTTCAACAATACACAGAAGTAGCCGAGTGGCCGATCTACATAAAGAACATCTGTGCTGGTGCTGACCAGGCAACTCTCGGATTTCAGTGGCTCGGCTGAAGAGCGTGAGTTGGCATCATGCAAGACCCTCAAGTGTTTTCCATTACACACATCACATAACCTCTTAAGATCACACTGGGCCGCTATATGTGCTCTGCCACATCTCCAACATCTCTTATTGATCCTGATCCATTCAATAACCTCCTCTCTTGTGAGCTTCTGTATAGCTGGACACTTATTGAGGAAGTGTTCGCACACTCAAAATGGGCAGTACGGCTTCACTCTGCTCTTCCGTTGCTGCACTGAAGGCCT
>NW_024877122.1:0-1653 GCF_018340385.1 Cyprinus carpio
CTGCAGAAGTGGAGATGGATTCTCCCACAGTTATCTTTTGAGGGAGTGTTTAATCATTAATAATTTGGCAGCCTCAATTGGCACAATTTACAGTGTTGAATCCCCCCTGAAGAGTTATTGATTGTTATTCAAAAAAGCCTTCATTAATTTCTTTTTTAGGATGGTTATCGTGGCTTCCTCCTGGAGTTTTGTATCTCCCAGTTATAGAAGGAGGTCAAGGACTTAGAAATCTGAGGCAAGAGTTAAGACAATGAGGTTTCAGACGTACAAAGGCTATTGTATTGTTCAGATAATGCCACCTCGTGGATTGCATTAGGTTTTGTTCCTATTTTGGCACAAAGTATTGGGGGAATTGGATTAGCTAATACAATTGTTCTTAATTGAAAAATCTTTTTGTTTTCAAAAAGTTTAAGTCTTTTCTTTCTTCTAACTTTTGGTGTATCTGTATTAAAAGCCTGGCAAGTGTTAACAAAATTTAGAGAGATAACCAACATTGTGGTGTGTTTTAGAAACCATTGTTTTTTAGAATTCTCTCTTTAAGAGCAATTTCTTCTATTTTTGAGTTCAGTAATTAATCACGTTTTTTAAACATTAGGGAATATCACTGTACTGTAAAGATTTAATAGGATTTTTCAAAGGGTCAATGTGGTTTGGCGGCTAAAAATAATAGCTAATAAAGTTGGTCTTAGATCGAAAGATATGTTGAAGGGATAATTGGGAATCTTAAAAATCTTTTCCTCAGTCTTTCTTGACCTATGTAAAATAATGTTGTGAGAATGGTGTTGAGAAAGGTCTTTGATTTTCCAGATCTTAAAGTTAACATAATTTTAGATTTGGATGAAGATCTAAATAATATACTTTATTGAAAAGGATTTGAATGTTTTGTTGTTTCACAATGCTGATAAAAAGATATTGCTGTATGTATTGTGTAGAATCCTGTTTTCTACTCAACTGAAAAAGGCGTGTTGATGATACTAAATGGAGAGAGAATATCTCGATTTCTTCAGAAATAACTCCAGCATGGAGGTGTTTGTATAAGCCCCCTATTCCTAAGGAGGTCTGAGGACTCCAATGGAGATACTCCAGGCTGTGCTTTCGTAGTAATAAATAATTTTTAATCAAAATTTAATGGGATGAGATTTTATCTACATGCCCTTTTTGCAATATTGATATTGATGCTGTTTTTCATTTTTTTTTGTGATTGTTTAAGATTAAATTCCTTGGTGGCATTGTTGGACAAAATATTTACTAAACTTGGTTTTTATGTTCACAAAAAATATGTTCATTTTAGGTGTGAAGTGATAAGAAAAAAGAATGGAAAGCACAATTAATACACTTGGTAATTTTCTAGTGGGACAGGCAAAGTTGGCTATTTAAGATCCCATGGATGTAAGAATGAAGGGGAGAGATGCTGATTTGCTTGGAATGTTTTCCAGATCTCTTGTAGAGGGTCAGGTTTTTGTGGAATATGCATATTGTAAATTATCAAATAATGCACTTTTTTTTGATAGAGGTGGAGTGTGAAAAAATGCTCTTGTGATGAGAGATGAGCTTGGAGAGTTATTGTTTAATTGGTGAATTGTAAAGAATGTTTTTTAAAGTAGTTGTTTGATTAAAAAGAGTTTTAAAAAGTCAAAAGTCTCTCTCTGTCTC
>NW_024877123.1:0-1644 GCF_018340385.1 Cyprinus carpio
ATTTCAGGGGAGTAACTACTTTTATGGCCATGATCTGCATATTAGAATTTACAAGCACTTAGGCGGCTTAGATTTAAGCATCTACTGTGAACAGTAATACTCTGTTGGTGCAACTAAGCAAATGAACACAAAGAAAATGTCCCACTTGTGCTGAAAACCTGGCATTATCTGTTATAGAAAGTTGGTTTTGTACTTTTAAGACTAAAAGCTTGCCCACCTTAATGATATTTCTAACATCTTAAATGAAATGTTTTTGCAATGCACAAAAACAGATTTCCAGAAAGTTACTAGCTTTATGATCATGAACTTATATTTGAACATCTCAGCATAAGACACTTTGTCTAAGCGCTTCTGTGAACAGTAAAACTCAGTTAGTGCAATCTAAGCAAATGAACAGAAAGAAAGCCCACATGTGCTGATAACCTACTTTATATGTTATAGAATGTTGGTTTATTCACTTTTTAAGACTAAAGTTTGCCCACATTAAAGAAGTTCCTACCATGTGAATTGATATGTCATTTGCTATGCTTAAATTCAGATTTTAATGTGTTAGAAGTCTGAAGGTCATGAACTTATTTTTAGAGAGCTTCTGAGCATGAGACACTTTGTTTGGCGCTTCTGTGAACAGGAACACTCTGTTTAGTGCAATCTAAGCAATTGAACAGTAGGGAAAGCCCACATGTGCTGAAAACATACTTTTCTCTGTTGAGAGAATGATGGTTGGTGCAAAGTTAAGTGTAAAGTTTGCCCACATTAATGATGTTTCTAACATCTAAATTTTAAATGTTTTTGCAATGAAAAAAAAAAAAACAGATTTCTGTGAGTTACTAGTTTAATGATCATGAACTTATGTTTGAACATCTCAGCATAAGACGCTTAGTTTAGCGCTACTGTGAACAGTAATACTCTGTTAGTGCAACTAAGCAAATGAACAGAAAGAAAGCCCACAAGTGCTGAAAACCTACTTTATCTGATATAGAAAGTTGGTTTATGGACCTTTAAGACTAAAGCTTGCCCACCTTAATGATGTTTCTAACATCTTGAAATGTTTTTGCAATGCAGAAAAACAGATTTCAGAAAGTTACTACTTTCATGATTATGAACTTATGTTAGAGCTTCTAAGCATAAGACGCTTAGTTTAGCTCATTTGTGAACAGTGACACTCTGTTGGTGCAACTAATGAACAGAAGGAAACCCCACAAGTGCTGAAAAACTTTTTTTATCTGTTATAGAAAGTTGGTTGATGCACTTTTAAGACTAAAAGCTTGCCCACATTAATGATGTTTCTAACATCTAAATTTAAATGTTTTTGCAATGCACAAAAACAGAATTTCAGTGATTACTAGCTTTTTATGTGCCCATTATTAAAGAGGTTTCTACCGTAATGAATTAATGTCATGTGCAATGCCGAAATACAGATTTTAATGTGTTAGAATTTTAAGCTTATGAAATTATTTTTAGCGATTCTGGGAACAGTAACACTCTTGTTGGTGCAGCTAAGCAGTAATGAACAGAAGAAGAGAAGCCCACAAGTGCTGAAAACCTACTTCCTGATATAGAAAGTTGGTTTATGCACCTTTTAAAACTAAAGCTGCTTACACCTTAATGATGTTTCTAACATCTTGAAATGTTTTTGCAATGCAC
>NW_024877124.1:0-2021 GCF_018340385.1 Cyprinus carpio
ATCTTTTGCTTTATAGGTTTTGCTTTCGTTCTTTCAGTTGATTCCTGTTCTCAGTGATCCTGATTATTACTGTATTAAATTTCAAATATTTTTACTGTATGCCTTTGAGAAACTTAAGAATGGCACCACCCAAAAAACAGTGCAATCTAGCAGTTGACTATTTTCCTATATTTTCAAACAATCATAAAATTGTTTGCTTTATAGGTTTGTTTCGTTCTTTCAGTTGATTCCTATTCACAGTGATCGTGATTATTACTGTATTAAGTTTCAAATATTTTTGCTGTATAGTTTTGTAGAAAACTAAAGCCAAATTCACCACAACTTACAAGCATCTAAGTGCATAAGCACTTTTACACCATGTCCCATATTCAAACATTCATAAAATTCTTTTGTTTTTATAGGTTTCCTAGTTAGTTTTCAGTTGATTCCTGTTCACAGTCACTCTGACCATTACTGTGTTAATTTTTCAAATATTTCTACTGTATAGTTTTGGAGAAAATGAATGGCAAATTCACTCCTAAAAAACAGTGCATTCTAGCAGTTGGACCATTTCCCATTTTCAAACACTCATAAAAGTCTTTCCTCTTATAGGTTTGCTCGTTCTTTCATTTGATTCCTATTTACAGTGATCCTGATTATTAATGTATTATGTTTCAAATATTTTTACTGTATAGTTTTTGAGAAAACTAAAGCCATCTCACTCCCAAGCATGTAAGTGCATAAGCACTTTTACACCATGTCCCATTTTCAAACACTCATAAAATTCTTTTGCTTTTTAGGTTTGTTTGTTCTTTCAGTTGATTCCTGTTCACAGTCCCTCTGACCATTACTGTATTAAGTTTCAAATATTTCTACTCTATAGTTTTTGGGGAAAATTAATGGCAAATCACCCCAAGCATCCAAGTGTATAAGCACTTTTACAAAATGTCACATTTTCAAACACTAATAAAATTTTTTGCTTTATAGGTTTGCTTGTTCTTTCAGTTGATTCCTATTCTTAGTGATCCTGATGATTACTGTGGCTAGTATCAAAGATTCTTTACTCTATTGTTTTGGAGAAAAACTAAAGCCAAATTCACCCAAAAGCATCTTGGTGCATAAGCACTTTACACCATATCCTATTTACAAACACTCATAAAGAGTTTTTTTTTTTTTTTTTGCTTTTTAGGTTCTTGTTCTTTCAGTTGATTCCTATTCTGATCACTCTGACCATTACTGGTGTTGAATTTTCAAAATATTTTTACTGTATATAGTTTTTGGAAAAATTAATGGTAAAATCATTACCAAAATCAAAGTGTACATTCTAGCTGCTGCACCAAGTACCCATTTTCAAACACTCATAAAAATCTTTGCTTTATAGGTTTGCTTATTCTTTCAGTGGATTCCTATTGCGTCCCACTCTAGCCATTGTATTGCAGGTTTCGAAACCGTGCGCCTATTCTTTTGGAGAAAACTAAAGCAAATTCACCCCAACATCTAAGTGCATAAGCACTTCTACATCATGTCCCATTTTCAAGCACTCATAAAATTCTTTGCTTTATAGGTTTGCTCATTCTTTCAGTTGATTCCTATTCACAGTGACTCTGACTATTACTGTGTTAATTTTCAAATATTTCTACTGTTAGTTTTGGAGAAAAATTAATGGCAAATTCACTCCAAAACTAACAGTGCATTCTAGCAGTTGGACCAATTTCCCATTTTCAAAAACTCATAAAAATCTTTGCTTTATAGGTTTGCTCGTTCTGTTCGTGGATTCCTATTCACAGTCACCCTGACCATTACTGGTTAATTTTCAAATATTTTTACTGTATAGTTTTTGAAAAATAATGGCAATTCATGGGCCAAAATCAAAATTGTATTCTAGCTGTTGCACCATTACCATTTCAAACACTCATAAAAATCTTTGGGTTTATGGTTTGCTGGTTCTTTCAGTGGATTCCTATTCACACGTCAATCTGACCCTAACTGTTTTAAGTGTCAATTTTATCTTCGTATGCAGTGTTTCTCGTCTCTCTCTCTTG
>NW_024877125.1:0-2204 GCF_018340385.1 Cyprinus carpio
AGTCTGTAGTGGCTGAATATTTAGTAGGGGATGAGCTGTCACAGCATTATCTGTATCTGTTAAACTGATATGAATTATCTGTATCTGTATCTGTACTCGATCAGCGGGCCTAACCTGAAAGGGCGGATTTAACCCGAAGGGGCCCGGGTTGGGATTTAAACAGGTGGGGCTTTCAAAAAACCGTATGTTATTTTAAGCATGAAATTGATAGGGGTTGACTGCAGAAATTTGTTATATTTTATTGCTGATTAGAAAACTATTTACATGACAGTGTATGCGAGTGAAATTATTTCCGTTATGAAAATGAATTCTTTGTGAAGCCAGACTTTCAGGACTCCTCTCGCAATGCAAAATGCAGATGCCACCAAAACAATGGGCTTTGAAGATCTCCTCGTTGAGCCAAACAAACAGATAGGAAGATCTGGAAAGAAAGACCATTTGCTCTTTTGCACCTCTTTCTTCACCGAATCCTTCCCCCCAGGGCACATGGTCCAGGCAACTAAAAGTTGTTACGGTCACATAAAACATTTACTATATCTTCAGGATTCATAGATTGTAAACTTTTCATGTTTGGTATCATTTTAAAGGTCTGCGATTGGTAAAATGGTCTCAATTTCAAAGTAGTCACTTGTATTATGAGAAAAGATTGAAAACTTTTTGTAGAATTGTGTTCTGCTGTGAAGGGGGTGTGTGCCCCTTTAGGGGTCTTTGAGAATGTTTATCTCCAGCCAGGTGTGACCCTGATGTGATCACGGGAACCTAAAAAAACAAAAGGTCTTTTATGTTTTTACAACTGATTTGAAGATTTCTTTGTTATCTGGTCTGAGTATTTAAGGGAAGTGACAAAACACTACTGCCAGCGATTCTGTAGCCAGAAAGCCTGTGGTGTGGAGTGTGTATTCATATGCTCCATACTGTACTATGTATCTTCCTGAAGTCAGGTATACTATTATGTAATTGTGTTAAACACATTGTGCCTACATAGTTGTTTGTGCTACTACATGTACACATTGGCTAGTTAAGTTTATTCTCTAAAACACCTGAGTGCTTTGCTATGCATTTTAGACCATGTGTCTTAAATTAGGATAACTGTTACATGTGTGACTATGCTAAATTTGTGTGCCTCCTGCATGGATCACTTGGCCGTTCCCAATATGGCTACAGTGTCTTTGTGCAGGAGCAAAGTTGCAACACAACTACAGTGTGATTTACAATTACACTATCCTTTCTAAATTGGCTTCTAATTATTTTCATTATGTAATTGGCATGATACAATTTTACCTGACTGATAATAAATTGTTATATTTGATTTATTCTGCATTATTCTTAATTCAGTATTTTTCTGACTATCACTGTCTTAAATAAGTTGCAGTTTTCAGAATATATAAAAACTATGCTTTTTTGTAATGAGTAAGTAGCGACCGACTTAAAGGTGGATATTTTCGCCTGCATCCAATGTTTAAGATCAGACTGACGAAGTTTGTGTCCTGGAAGAGCATTCAATCGGCCTAAATGTTACTTCTAAAGCGATACCGGGGTCTGCAGTGAACGAATAATTGAAAGTATGGGATTTTCAGAATACTCAAATATCTAAATTAATAAACAATGATATCTGTGATCAGCTTTTGATAGAAATATTGCCCAAATTTAATGATCACGTGAAACTGGAGTCAGATTAAACACGGAGCTAGACTAAAATTCAAACTAAATCCTGATAAATTCAGAAGCGCAAATAAAAGACCGAATATGCATTAAACCTTTGACCAGGCCGCTGGATTTCCTTACAACAGCATCAGCATTGAGCTTCAGATCAATGGTTTTGATCACGATAACTAACGAACTATATACAGAACAAGTTTTGCAACAATGAATACAACACATGCGGTTTGCAATTATGAAGTTAAATGTAATGAAGAGAGTTTTCCATCTCAAGATAACTTTCTTTTTTAACTTTTAATTTTTTTATAATCAGTGTGATTTTTTCATAGGTTATTTTATTTTTTATAGTATTATTGTCCACACCATATGTTGTGTGTATGTGTGTGTGTGTTAATTTGTAATATTATTTATACCACAACTACCTTTATTTTTTTATGAAAATAGAGCAAAGAGAAAGTGTCACAGTCATTGAAGTCAAAAAAAAACTGGTTAGAGCCAGCGACGGTTTAAAAAAAACTCCGATGACCGTTGTCCTGACATTTTAT
>NW_024877126.1:0-1867 GCF_018340385.1 Cyprinus carpio
ATTTCCATTTTTGCTTTTCTTTAGTGTGTTATGTAGGTATTTGTACATGTATAAGATCTGCAGAGTTACAAAGCTTAAAGTCTCCCACTAAAGCATTTATTCTATCTAAGAGATAAGGCTGATCCAGACCGTGCTAAACGGCTCATTCAAACCCCCCCACATGTCTACGTCAAGATGTGGAAAGATTTGCGTAATGCCTTCCAAATGTTCACGCAAAGAAAGAAGGTGTGGTTTCAGGAACCGCAGTTAGTGTTGAAGCAGCCATGTCAGGGAGACGCTGTGTGTTTCTAGGCGAAAGCAAAAGCACTTTATGTGGCCTTCCAAAAGTAGATGCAATGAGGAATCATTATTAAGATTTATTTACAACAGAACAGCACAACCCAGATGTTCGAATTTGTACAACACATTTTATGGATGACAGTTTTGTGAACCTAGGAGAGTACAAGGCTGGCTGTGCACAAAGGCTATTTCTAAAAAAAAAAAAAAAAAAAGGGTAAATTCCAAAAAAAAAAAAAATGTAAAAATGATGTCAATTCCGACTTGCTATGACAGTTTGGCGCCTTATTCTGGAAAATTAATACTGTATCTGTTATTCTTAATAGTAAGTATTTGCTATTGACCGTTCAAATGCAGAGAGTTTTGCGCTGTGTTAGATTCGCATTATGTGCTGTATGCGCGTGAGAGAGGGAGAGCAGGACAGGGTCACATCACAGCAGTGGATAGTCAGCTTTTCTAATCGCTCGGCTTGTGTAATGCAAAGACATCGAGCATCATCCACCTGTGTCTGTCATGCGACTCCTGTTCCCCTTTAGCTTGAACTGATGGTTAATGTAAAACTAAGAAATTATTTTACTGTCTTTACATGTTATGTTGAAAATGAAGGCTAGTGATTATGGGAAAAGGGGCGTTACATTTCCGACGAGTGCTTGTGGTGTTCGGCCAATCACATTGCATTGGGTCAGCTACAATCAGAGCAGCCTGTGCTTGTCGGAAGGAGGGACTTTGTTGAAAAAACGATGTGTTTGAGAGAGGCAGGACATAGGAGGAACTACAATAATGTGTACAGTATATGAAAATAATGTTTTTTTTTGAATATTAAAGCATGTCAACATATTCTGTTACACCAAATACACAAAATAATGGTCTTTAAAATAGCATCATATGACCCCTTTTAGTGATAAATACCCCAGTAATTACTGAAATTGACTTACTTTGCATTCTTTTCGTGTTGTGTGGTTGGTTGATGGTCTTTGGTCTTGAGAGAGTCTTAGGACAGAGAACGTGTTCTCTATTTAGAAAAAAGTGGAAAAATTTTTTGTATTAGCTTGTGTTAGGCCACTTTGACTCATTTTGCGGTGTGTTGTTTTTGATTTTCCTCCATATACTAATTAATGCTTTTACCTTGAGTGATAGATGGGTGTTCTTCCCAAGTTTCCAGCTGGCGGTCTGCATGAGAGAAGCTCTCTCTGAAATGAGCTTAATTGACATTACAAAAGTTACTCATTCAGCTGCTTTGTATTTTAGCTTATTTAGCTTTACATTTTTGCTTTAAACAAGCACATTTTCTATAGTATACCTAGATGAAATGCTACAGTATTTCCAAAAGTGAGTCATACAACTTACGCTGTGTTCTTTCTTGCTTGGAACTTGAAGGTCTCAGCACAGAAAATGCATTCTCTGATGGATTGTACAGAAAATGCTGAATTACTTAATGTGAGGCTGTCTTTAGTGTACAGTAATTGTCCTTTTGTTTTCTTTTATCAGATACTAATTAATGCTTTTTTTACCTTGAATGTCAGATGAGTGTTCACCCCAAGTATCTTGTGGCTCATCTGCCTGGGAGAAGCTCATGGGAATATCTGGAGCT
>NW_024877127.1:0-1979 GCF_018340385.1 Cyprinus carpio
ACTGACCCAATGCAATGTGATTGGCCGAACACCACAAGCACTCGTCGGAAATGTAACCGCCCCTTTCCATAATCGCAAGCTTCATCTTTCAAAGTAAATATCAAGACCGTTAATAATGTCCTTAGTTTTACCATCAGTTCAAGCCCGAAAGGGCAACAGAGTCGCGTGACAGACACAGTGATGATGCAGTACACAAGCCACGGTTAAGACAGCTGAGGTGCTATGATTTCTGACAGGCTGTTTACTCTGCGGTGATGTTACCCTCACACACACACATGTAAACACACAATGCATTACTCTACGCTGTGCAAAACTCTGCATTTGAACAGTCAATAGCAAACACTTAAACTATTAAGAAAACATACTTACAGTAGCTGATTCAGAATAAGCAGCAGATTCAATTCAAGTTTATTTGTGCAGCACATTTTACAATACAATCGTTGCAAAGACTGTCATAGCAAAGTCGGAATTTACCCTTTTTTTTTTTTTTTTTTAAGAAATAGCCTTTTTGTGCACAGCCAGCCTTGTACTCCTAGGTTCACAAACTGTCATCCATTAAATGTGCTTTCGTACAAACCCAACATCTGGGTTGTGCTGTTCTGTTGTAAATAAATCTAACAATGATTCCTCATTGCATCTATCACTTTCTCGGAAGGCCACACATAAAGTGCTTTTGCTTTCAGCTTCTAGAAAACACACACAGCTGCCTCCCCCTGACAACACTAACTGCGGTTCCTGAAACCACACCTTCTTTCTTGCGTGAACATTTGAAGGCATTACGCAAATCTTTCCACATCTTGACATAGACGTATTGGGGAAGCGTGTTTAAATGAGCCAGCCTAGGGCACAGTCTGGATCAGCTCTTTATCTCTTAGATAAAATAGATCAATCCTTTAGTAAGGAGACTTTAAGCTTTGTAACTCTGCAGATCTTATACATGTACAAATACCTACATAACACACTGAAAGAAAAGGAGAAAAAGGGAAATCACATCATATATGACCCATTTAAAGAGCCAACCAGGCCAGACGGCCTAAACAGGCCAAAATTAGCATTGGCGTGCAATTCCATAAATGTGCCGATGGGAGTGGAAAATTCTGTGTGTGATTTACTGACAATCCAAACTTTAAAAATTAGAGGCAGCCAGATTCCCACAGTAATCCCACCAGTGCAATCTACCAAGAGCAGGCGCAAATTACCACCTGCTTTAAGACATACCTTTTTTGGGTATTAAAAATTTAGTAAATTGTAAATAATTCTGAAGAGCACAGATGTTATTAAATCATTATGTGATTCATCTTAATACTCTCCTCCCATAAATTTTGCGTCTGAAAAAAAACTACTACAAATGCATATTCAGTAAGGTTAAACGCAAAAATAACAGTGTCCACGTCTTTTCAGCACTAATTCTTTACTGCCTCTTTAGTAAATCCTGACAGTACTATTTTAACACCAAAAGAAGGTTTGTGCTGGCGCAAGCTGTTAGTAAATCTAGCCCATAGTGTATCAGTGTCATGCACTGTCATGGTAGCAAATACAACTTACCAACTTCACCTTTCTTCACTCCAGCTGTTCCAGTGAGCTTGTCCAATGAAAATGAGCAAGAGGATGCTTGGGGTGAACACCCATCTAACTTTCAAGGTGAAAGAACATTCATAAACACATGCAGGAAACACATACACTGCAAATTAATAACACTAGGTAACATTACATTTTCTGTACAATCCATCAGAGAACACAATCTCTGAACAGAGACCCTCAAGTACCCACCAGGCAAGAACAAATAGTAAGTCATTTGTATTTTTTTTGCCTGTTGACAGCAACATTGCCCAAAAAGTTGCCCTGTGTATCATCAGCCTAAGGCTTTAAGCATGTAGCCATATCTTTAGCAACACAATTTTTATGACGTGTTAGTTTTATCACATTTAAACGCTTTTTGTGCTTGCAGGTGCTTCTGGTGTGAGACGATGGAGCTGCAT
>NW_024877128.1:0-1832 GCF_018340385.1 Cyprinus carpio
GGTTTCTGCGTTGTTGGGAAGCGTGTTGACTGCTGTAGACTTGGCGCCGTCTTTCGAGCTGTTGCATGGGATCTCCTGAGCCTGTTGAGCTGAGTGGGACTGACTGGGCTTCCCCTTCCTGTTTGGTCTTTTGTCGCCGTGTTTCGAGCACAGCCGTTGTGCAGCTGCGTGACATTCCATCTTGCCTCGGTGCCTGTGACCAGTCCACATCCAGTGAACCTTGGCGTCTGGAGATTGTGGGATCGATGTTAATCCGTGTGGCGTGGCCACCTCGCCTGTTCAACTGGGAGACTGTGTTTGTAGGGTCGTATGGTATAATCAGATTATTGTGTGAATGAATTCATAGGTTGATGTAAGTTGTTTGGGTGTGGCGTGTATGTGTGAGTGTGTTTGTGTGAGGAAATAAGTATTAATGTTTGTATGATCTTATGGGTGAATCTTTGTGTGTATATTGTTTATGGATAAGGTGTAAGGTGATTGAAACTCCGGTTTTGTTTTTTTGTATCTTCTCTTGATCAATTTTGTATTTTTCTTTTCTTTTGTGTGCTTATTGATCTGCTGATCTGTGATAATTTGACTGTAATTCTTTTTTTGTTTTGTGTTGGTTGTTTGCGGCAATTTGTTAATTTTGTTGGATTGGCTAGGAAGGTGCTGACCACTCCAGGTCCATAATGGGTATCCTGGTTCACTGGAGTGGTCTGATTTTCTAAATTTTCCGTCACCTGAGTGCTTGTGGTGCAGTGAGTACATTGGTGTACGTTTGAGTGTGGTGAAGTGGGTTGGGTAGGTTGTTATTTCTCTTTTTGCATCCTGACATGGTACCTTTGTTGTCATTCTTGTTTTGTTTATTTTCTTTTAGTTTTGATTTTGAGCCGTGTGCCTTGTGTGCTGGAAGTGTGTGTGGAGGTTTTAGTTTAGTTATAATAAAGTATTTTTTTCTATATATTCCGTCTCTGCTCTATCTGTAGGAGCGAACCTGTGTGTTCTTACTGGACCATTATTTCCCTGGGTAGAAATTCCCAGAATTGCGTAGATGGTGTTGTAATTATAATTGAGTCCCAGTTTCATGAAACCCCACACCCAGGGGTGCCACATATTCAACCTATTTTACTGCTAGTAAACATAAATGATGTAGCCTTACAAATAATTACGTGCAATGTATCTGGTTGCCATAGCTCGCATGCTGCTGTACTCATTAGTAAAAACGCTTAATGGTAACACATGGATTGTGACTTTGTACGTTTACTACAGAAATGCTCAAATGTATTTCAAAGTTTGACTGACAAACTACGCGCAGTTCTGTTTATTAACTGCTAGAGCGCCAAAAGTTACGGACTGCAGCTTTAAGTGATAGCAGTGTATGGTTTCCATTGTTTTTAATTCAGAAGTAGATTTGGGGGTTTAATGTTACACAAAATAATTTTGTTCAGACTACTTCTTTACTGAAATGTCCAGCTCTACAGAAAAATAGTAAAGATCAAATGATTGAGTTCAGCTTTGAGAATGAAAACTGAAAACCTGTTTGGTATACTCTCCAGTATCTTCATGTTTGACTCCTGAATGTTTCTTCAATCTTCGTCTTCACTCTCTTCTTTTAATAAACTCCATCTTTGTTTGTCTCACTCTCTTCATGTTTTGACTCTGAATGTTTCTTCCATCTTCATGTCTTCCTGTCTTCAGTAATGGCTCATCTTTGTTTGTGTGTCTCTGTATCATGTTTGACTCTGAGTTTCTTCAATCTTCATGTCTTCCACTCTCTTCTTTTAATAAACTCTCCATCTTTGTTTGTTCCTCAGTATCTTCATGTTTGACTCTGAACGTTTCTTCAATCT
>NW_024877129.1:0-1862 GCF_018340385.1 Cyprinus carpio
CTTAACGAAATAAAACAAATCGAAAACAAAAATTATTTCATTATAATCATAATCCGTAAAAAATGCACTTCTCTCTAAAGGAGATGGCGAGTCAGGCTTAGCAGCTTCATCCTTGCGACACAGACTCAGAAACACTAGTTTATTAGTAAATAATTCAAATATCTCACTTTACTGTTTCTCTCCGTCACATTTATGGTAGTTACTTTTTGCGGTGCTTTCTGCGGCAAGCTTGGAGTCTATTGCGTGTATTTGGAGCATAGGGAACTGTTCAACTGGCTGCTGCTGCGGGACACTAAACTTACCGTCGGCTCTTGACAGTCCGCGGCAGCATGATCTGCGTGTTGTTTTCCACCAGAGCAACTTAATTCTGTTTCATCACTAACTGATGGATGTCTAAAATATAAAAAGTAAGGAGAAGTCTAAAACCAGAGTGAGGAGGCCGGCCCGCATCTGAACTATGGCGTGAAAATTGGCCCATGCAGAAAGGAAGAGCTCTGAGTGTCTGTTGTTGAACCACGGGGGGAGACTTTCAGAGTCGCTGGGAGACTTTTATTTCCCTCGAGCGGCTGAGTGCGTGCCAGTCGCGACCTCTGATTTTTTTAGTCGCACCATTGAGAAAATTAGGTCGCACTCTAGAGCCCTGAATAAAATATGTATGCAAAAGGCTTATATCATTAATGGCAATGAGTTATATATTTAAAAGTGCGTCTCTATCTTGATGAGTTTCTTGAGGTGGAGATGTGGAGGTTAATAATTTATTCATTGAGGTTATACAAGAGTATATCTCCTTTTATAGCAGAGGTTTAGAAGTTGAACTGCATATTGGAGTAGAAATAACTATGGAACAATGTGTTTTATAATAACATGATGTGTTTCTTCTGCGGCTAACAGCTTGTTTTGCTGAAAAGAGATATTTTTACATAAAACCCATGTAAATCTAATAAAACAGCTCTGCACTTTAATTCCAAAGAGGGCTGCAGGAAAAAAAAAAAAAAAAAGAAGTTTTTTGTTTTTGATTTAACCCCTGCAAAGAGATATATACATATAGCTAGGGTGTGGTGGTGGTGGGGAATTAGATGCAGTATATAGTATCGCGATATTTTTCCGCAGCTGAATCGATACATGGACTGCCTGAAATGTCGATCTTTTAGTATACTATTTGGTAGAATAATAAAATAAATTCATGACAATCCACTAGATGGTGGTGTTGATTTTTTTTTTCTGGTGAGGTCAATGGAATTAAGCCTTCAGCATGCAGTAAGTTAGTAAAATAAAGATAGCCGAGATGTGGAAAGTTATCAGAAGGAGATGTGTTGCACTACGGACCATCAATACAATGATAAATCTGCACATTTAGAGTGGCCTTTTATTGTAGCCAGCCTAAGCCCCTTTCACACACGTTGGACCGGGAAATTGCCGGGTCGCCTTCTCAATAATGAGCATAAAAACATAATCCCGGGATGGTGATCCAGGTTGGGGACAAGTAACATTGCGAGGGTTCAGTCCGGAGCGAGTGCTGTGTGAACAAAAGCCAGAACTAATTCCGTGGAAAGAGGCGTGTCGTGATGAGGCATGTTATCGGGTGACTCTTTTACTGGGTGTTTTGAAGGCAGATCAACGTTTCGTTTTTCAGCCAAGTGCTTCCAGAATTTTCGGTTTCCGTTTTGGCCCAGAATTTTCATTGCAGTGCATCCCTAGATGTAAGACTACATGTTTTATTTAATTTAATTTAAATTTAACAGTAATTTACTTTCAAATCCAACAATTGTTGAAAGGTCTGAACAACAGCTCTGTAATATCGCAGTATATCACAGAATATCACAATATATTTAAAATCACAATAATATTGTATTGTGACACAA
>NW_024877130.1:0-1738 GCF_018340385.1 Cyprinus carpio
CGAGCATGCCCACCTAGAACCTTGCCGAAGAAAATCGCCCCCCCTTAAAAACGATGTTGGCCTGCTCATAGGGTTTCAATGCCCCAACACTGTACCCGAAAGTTTGTCAGGAAAAGACAAAGAGCCCTTTGCACAAAGAACAGCCGGGTGGGCAATAGTCGGTGGTGGGCCCACCCTTGTTACTATGGTGATGCTATTTTAAGCAGCCACGGGTCATTGCAAGAAAGGCACCCATCAGTCCCCCGGGTCTTCCAAAAGAATCCATTTAATTTTTCCACCATCAAAGAAATAGTCACCCACAAAATTGATTAAAGCCTTAAGTCGGGTTAAAAGAAAAAAAGGGGGAAATTTTCCTTCTCCCGAGGTCGCGCTTTTTTTATAATGGGGAAGGGGTGAAAGTGAAAGCCGGGCTTGTGAGCTCCTTTGCCATTTAAAGAGGACAGACCCAAGCCTGGCAAAAAATAAGAGCTGTGCAGAACACAGACTCAAATGTCTCAAGAAAAGACTTGAAAGGGACAAACAATATCACAACGACTATATAACATCTACATGAACCAAACAATAGAGCGGAGATGCAGAAAAGGTCCCACCTGAAGAACTGAACAAAAGCCTGCTGGTACATTCCGCACAATGGGGTGTGTCCCATCCCCAAAAAAACCGGGAAAATAAGAGTGTAGTGTTTGATTGCTCAGCGAAGTATGAAGGCGTGGTCATTAAACGATCACCTGCTCATTGGTGTGGGCCAGATCTGACCAACACCCTGATAGGTGTCTTGTGCCGCTTTCGCAAGCGTCCAGTGGCAGTGATGTGCGACATATAGAACGTATTGCCTATCAGTTCAGAGTCAGAGCCGAAGATCAAGACTACTTCCGTTTCCTGTGGTGGGACAACGGAGATTTTCCTCAAGTCCATCAGTCTACCGAATGCCGAGTCCATTTGTTCGGAGCCGCCTCTTCACCGGCCTGTGTGCAAATTTTGGTCTCAAAAGTACATGCGCAGCACAAGGTCAAGGCCAGTTCAGTGAAGCAACTATAAGATTCATTGAAAGAGAAACGTTTACGTGGATGATGGCTTAATCAGCTCTTACCCCGAAGAAGAGGCTATTAGTCTTAGTCCATGAAGCGAGAAAAAACTCTGCAGTACTGGCAACTTGCGACTTCACAAGTTGTTCCACTAGCCCACAAGTCTTAACTCTCTCCCTAAAGAAGATTGTTGTAGAGACAGTAAGAAACCAAGACCCAGCTCTGGGCGAGCACACGAGTTGAAAAGAGCCCTAGGTGTTAAAATGGGGAGTTGCCTCAGACAATCTCCAGTTTCGAGTAGTTGCGGAATGAGCCGCCCACTCTCCAGACGCAGGAGTTTTGTCAACTGTCGCCTCCGCCTACCACCCCCTTGGCTTTGTGGCGCCTTTCGCTCTCCTTGGTAAGCCACCTACTGCAGCTAATGTGTCGTGACAAGACAGACCGGGGACTCCACCACTCAAAATGAGCTCATGCCACGGTGGGGGAGTTCCCGGCTTTTGGGGATCTAAAGAACCTTGCTCATGTCAAGATTGATCGCTGCTATCTTCCAGCCGATTTTAAAGAAGCTCAGAGATATGAACTCCACCATTTTTCAGACGCAAGTGTTGCAGGATATGGTGTCTGTACCTATCTAAGAGCAATCAGTAAATCAGGACAAATCCACTGCTCACTTGTCATTGCCAAGTCCAGAGACACCCACCAAGGGAACGTGCCAA
>NW_024877131.1:0-1408 GCF_018340385.1 Cyprinus carpio
AAAACTTGTGTAAATAAATACAATTTCAATTTAATTTTAAAGACCATCTTACTAGCTTCATTAACCAAAAAACTAGGTAAGGAATTCCATGCTACCGCCGGCCCTATAGTGTAATGTTCTCTGTCAGGCTCCTGTTCTATAAACAGACAGGAGAAATCTTCCTACTGATGACTGACGTGTGACATATTCGTGTCCATCCTGAGAAAACTTAAAATTCTTAAATAAAATAACAGGAGTCCTTGTTGTTATAACCTTTCTTGCAAAACCAAGAAGAGAATAATATAACCTACTTTTTAACTGGTAACCAGTTTAACATACTCAACATATCACAAACTCTAGTTCTATATGAACAATTAAGCACTATAGGAGCGCTTTATTTTTGAAGCCACCTGTGTCGATTGAGATTACATTCTGATATGATGGACCATATGACTGTACAGTAATCTAGCTGAGAGAGAGAGAGAACCAAAGCTTCCGTGGTGTTTAATCAAATGTCTTGAAGTAAATATATTTTACAATATCCTAATTGCAGCCATCGCTTCCCATTTTTATCAAATTTTATCAATCGGTTTTGGGGCCAGGACATACAGCTATCCCAAACAATACACCAAGAAAATTTACCTCTGTAACCTGGGCCATTTCAGTCATCTGTTTTTTAAATTTCAGTCTTGGGTCTACTCTCCCCACCCTTTTTGAACCAAAAACACTAATTTTTTTTTCTATATTAAGCACCAATTTTTTTATAATTTAAAAAATTCCTAATATGCACTAGGGTCTTCATTTAGGTCTCTTTAAGCCCCTTTTTGGCGTAAAAACTGATGAATATATGGTAGAATCATCTTTCGTACATTTCAATAAGGGTTGTTTTAAAAATAAAAGGGAAAAACATTAGTAAAAAATTGAAAATAAAAGGGGCCCCCAAAAAAACCCCGGGCAAATCCACAGCTCAAAAAAACCCTCATTTCTGAAAAAAACCTCCCTTGAAAAAATACACAATATTGTGAAAAAAGTTCATTATTTTCCATAATGTAATGATAAAAATTAAACTTTCATATATTTTGGGTCATTGCACACCAACTGAAATATTTCAGGTTTTTTATTGTTTTAATATACTGATGATTTTGGCATACAGCTCATGAAAACCCAAAATTCCTATCTCAAAAAAATTAGCATATTTCATCCGACCAATAAAAGAAAAAGTGTTTTTAATACAAAAAAAAAAAGTCAACCTTCAAATAATTATGTTCAGTTATGCACTCAATACTTGGTAGGGAATCCTTTTTGCAGAAATGGCTGCTTCAATGCAGTGATGGCATGGAGGCAATCAGCCTGTGGCACTGCTGAGGGTGTTATAGGAGGCCCAGGATGCGCCCGATAAGCGGCCTTAAGCTCATCAGAGTGTTGGGTC
>NW_024877132.1:0-1895 GCF_018340385.1 Cyprinus carpio
CGTTGTTGGATGTTGCCATTATGACGTCTAAGACTTGGATTTTGGTTGCCATACCTGACGACAAAACATCAGTATTTGATGTCAATGTGACGTTGGCTTGAGACGTTGGCTCGACGTTGGATTTTGGTTAGTTAATGCCACAACCTAAAACTAACTAAGATCAACATCAAATGATGTTTAACTTGACGTTGATTGGACGTTACCATATGACGTCTACTAGATGTTGGATTTTGGTTGCCATACCTGACGACAAAACATCAGTATTTGATGTCAATGTGACGTTGGCTTGAGACGTTGGCTCGACGTTGGATTTTGGTTAGTTAATGCCACAACCTAAAACTAACTACAGATCAACATCAAATGATGTTTTAATTTGACGTTGTGTGGAGTTGCCATATGACGTCTAGAAAACGTTGGATTTGGTTGCCATACCTGACGACAAAACATAGTTTTGATGTCAATGTGACGTTGGCTTGAGACGTTGGCTCGACGTTGGATTTTGAATTCAGATTAATGCCTGGCCTAAAAACTTAACTAAAGATCAACATCAAATGATGTTAGAACTTGGCGGTTGATTGGGCGTTACTGGCAATGGCGTCTACGAGATATTTGGATCTGGGTTACCATACCTGGCGACAAAACATCCAGCTATTTGATGTCGAAAGTGTGGCGTTGGCTTGAGGCGTTGGCTCGCGACGTTGGATTTTGGTTTGATTAATGCCACAACCTAAAAACTAACTACAAATCAGCATCAAATGATGTTTTAGTGGCGTTATTGTGGGCGTTATACGTATGGCGATCTGGGAAAGCGTTGAGTTATAATTTACCTTATACTACAGCGACTAAATATCAGTGTTGATAATCAATATGGCGTTGGCTTGAGAGCGTTGGCTCGACGTTAGTTTGGTGCTAACACAACCGTAAAACAACAAAATATCATCGTCAGCTGATGTTGGTCTTGGACGTCAATTTAACGGTAATCAGACGTTGGCTTGACATTGAATTTTGGTTACCTGACGTCGCGACCTAAATCTAATCTAATATTAACGTCATATGATGTTGTGTGCCTGCTGGGAATATTCTCTTACTGAAATCCCTATATACTGTTCTGTCCATTAAATTATAAGAACTACATTTAGTTAATCTTTTTCTCTCTGTTTCTGATGTGTGTGTCTGTGTGTGTGTGTGTGTGTGTGTGTGTGTGTGTGTGTGTGTGTGTGTGTGTGTGTGTGTGTGTCTGTGTGTGCGCGTGTTTTAGTGACTGATGCATGTGCCATTCCAGCTAAGTCATCAGCTGTTCTCCAGTTCATGAAATACAGAGAACTAAAAGCAACTGAAAGGAAAACATTCTCAAAAAGTAAAAATAAATAAAATAAAACAGTAAAGGTAAGCTAATCTTATTTAAGTTAATGAAGTTGTCAGACAGAACAGTATTAACATTTGTATTCCATAATTTTTGCCTGATGGTCTAGATTTCTGTTGGGATCATGAGCAAGACCAAGAATGGCTTGAAGCCCATGAGAGAAAAAAAATCTACCTCTACATGTTGACCCCAGTGGTCATCTGAGCAACTTTTGGAAGCTGCTGTGAAAAAACTAAAGATTTCAATCAATACATGGAAGATGGAGAATATGTCTTGCTTTATCCAGATGGCTCTCAGATAAAAAAATATCCCTGGGACTGACACAAATTTTACTACTGGACAGTACAAAGAGGCCATTGGAAAGGCATATCAAAGGATCACACTGTACATCTGTACACTTGAGGATTTGTTGTCAAACAGTAAGTATTGAAATAGTATGTTTTTATATAATTTATGTGCATTTAAACTAAAAACTAAGTACTTTAAGTGCTTTGTGGGATTCCAGCTAGTTACTGCCTACATATTTAACAAT
>NW_024877133.1:0-1912 GCF_018340385.1 Cyprinus carpio
TCTGGTGATCACGGCCACCTTAAAGCACTTCTGATTTGACTTCGTAGGACTCCACTTGATCTTGATTCAGCATTTTGCAAGTATCGCACGTGGTTGAAGTAATGCTGTACAGTGTTGCAGAAGGGGGCAGTACTTTGTTGGTTTCTCCTTCTTGACTGCTGCTGTAGCATCTTTGCCGTTTACTCTGCTCACCACCATGCAAGACAGTAGCAAATCGTTGAACTGGTTTGAAGTTCCTTTGCTGGTCTCTCTCTGTGGCTGAGAGTAGACTCTGCTTACATTACTAGCATACTGTGTCTTCTCATCCTCTTGTATTCTGAGCTCGTTATTCAAGCCAGTGCGCTAAGTTCTATCAGTGTTGGAACTGGGATTTGAATGGGGGTTGACAAACCTTCTGAAGTTTGCTTTAAGATCATGAGGCATCCTGGCAGAAGACCGTGAAACATGAGACCCACATTTTGAGTTCTGTCCATCCCTTTAGCTCCAAGTTGGTCCAACATTCCAACTAATGCGCGCACTTTGAGAGCAAACATTCTAAAGGATTTTACTGTCGCCAACTCCTGATTTTTGGGCCATTCCATCAATTCATGCAGTTCTTTGTGAGTGCGAGTTGGATGTGGTGGACCATAAAAGTGGCAGTTAGAGACCTCATGGGGTGGTGAATGGGTACCTGCTGTTGACATACGAGTCTGCAATGAGCAAAGCATTCTCCTGTTTCAGATGATCCAACGAGTATGTTGGTAACGGGGAACGTGTTTGTAGCCTCAACAGGTAGCAAATTCTCCAGTGCAATTTTGAAGTCGTGCAAACTCTCTGGGATCCTCACTGCTTCAAATTAGGAATGGTGGGAATGGACCGTCTGTAGAGTGGGCTCTACATGAGGATAACTAGGAGAAGGAGGACGCAACTGGGTGGTATGGCTGATATGTTTTCAGGCTGAGCAATAATCTGTGTACTGAACTGTACTGAGGCACAGAGAAAAAATACTGTAGCAGGCAGATCACTCACTGTTCAATGAGCGCAAAAACTATTGGAAGAAAATCCTCAATAATATTGAATTTGGGGGTTTATATGAATGTGTTTCTGAGGGAGGCTGATCCTGTCTTCTGAAAAGTGTTTATGTGGTTATTTTCTTTTCCATCTGGTCTCTGTATAGTTCATATTAAGCAGTGTGTTCAGTGCAGGCAGCTTTGTTTACAGCGGGGACCAAGGAAACGGCTGTATCTGGGTCTGTATCTGTGTTCCAGAAGGGCGCCTCCTGCTGTCAGAGAGTGAATCTGCATCTCATTCAGAGCTTCTGCTGTCTTTGTTTCCTTCAGGCATGTTAGTATAATTTCACAAAGCTTGTCACAACATTCTGTTTTTGCGCTTCAAATTGGGTTATTGTTAATCAGATTATTTGTATTATTATTATTATATAACTAAATGATATGAAAAATGATATGTATATATATTATATAACTAAAATTAAATAACTATAATTACAAGATTTAGATTAAATAAAGATGTCAGGTCTTTATTTTTTTCTTTGTAGGAAACAAATAAAAGAAAAAATAAACTAATTTTGTACTGTTTCTAATATTCTGTATGTTGCTCAAAAAAAACAAATATATTGGTCCAGCGGGAAAAAAAAATTTTTTTTTACCCACGTCATTTAAAAATAACACATTTCAGAGCTGTAACAACAATACTGTGAAACGTGTGATATTTTTGCTTACCGTTTATCGGTCATAACCGTCTAAATCTCATACTAGACCCATGCCTAGATGTCAGTGTTTCCTGTCCATAGCTGTGAAAAGATCTGATTTTAAAAACAGTATCATAGCTATCAAACTATTTCTTGTTATGAGTTTTAAACCTGTATTTAACCAGAATGATCAGAATTTATGCAGAATCAGATTGATCTCAAAGT
>NW_024877134.1:0-1890 GCF_018340385.1 Cyprinus carpio
GTGTGAATCTGGAGTTATGTAGGCATATGCCCAGTCTGTTCTGTTCTCGCGCTCCTTTTAGGCACCCTTCATTCTGACTGGTTCAGATAGCAACACCAAACGTGCAGTGTGTAATACCAATCATGGTCACCAATAGATGGCGCTATAGGATTACTTTTAAATAATTGTTGTTGAAACGTGTATAGAGCATTTAAATAATTTATAAAAATCTTTCAAAGAAAAATAATATGTATTTTAAAAAAGCTAATGAATTTTACTGTTAATATAGTTTTATATAATCATTTCAACAAATGTTTATAGATCATTAAAAGATTTTTAAACAATGGTTAAGACCACTTAAAATTGTTGGCAACAATTTATAATAACTCTTCTTTGGTTTTCCCATTAGTTTTATGCAATAACCAACATGAACTAACAAATGAACAATCTATTTTCAGATCTTTTATTAATCTTTTTATGTTAGTTAACTCTATCATTAAAAAATATTAATGTCTATGTTATTTCCCCACAGTACATAAAAAAACTAATCTTAAAAATAAAACTGTAAATAAAAAAAAAATGTATTAGTAAATAATGTATTAAAAATATTTTAACCAAGCTTCTTTAATTAACATTATATATATATATATATATATATATATATATATATATATATATATATATGTTAAATAATATAGTTAAATAATATATCTCTTTAACATTAGTACAAGCTAAGTATGAACATATTTTTACTGCATTTGTGTTAGTAAAACAAATTAATATGTTAATTCATGGTAGAGTAACTGATGTGCACATTAACCATACATTTTAATTAATAATGTAGTAATCCATTTTGAACATAATATTAACTAAGATTCATAAATGCTAAAATGATGTACATGTTAAACTTATATAATGTTAAAAACTAAATCCTTATTGAAAAGTGTTACCATAATAATTATATATAATATATATATAATATATATATATATATGTATCTTGTGTGGTGGGGTGTGTGTGTGTGTCTGGAAGAGTGTGTGAGAAAGACAGATAGAGAGAGACTCACATTACTATAAATGCCATACACCTATGTTGTTAATGTAATTTAATATAATTAATGTTAATAACTGAAACCTTATTGGAAGTGTTACCCAAGCTTTATATATGCAGCGTTGTGTGTGTGCTGATGGCTTGGATTAACCCTTTCATTGCTGTATCCCTTAAATCTAACTGTTAATCAGCAGGTGGTCCAATCTCAATTGAGTAGACGATCATGTCCTGAAAAAGAAGTTCAGATCCAACTCTAATCAGTCACACCTACCTTTAATTTTCAAGCAATCCTGAAGACGCATCAATTAGTTTTTTCCATGGTGTGTTTGGATTAGGATTGAGCTAAACTTTGCAGGACAGTTGATCGCCATAATCAGGTTTGGACACCCCTGTGCTAGGACGGTTACTGCAGTATGTGACCACTGGGCACAGTTTTCCTGATGAGCACCGGGGTGGCGCTTTGCGCTGACGGCTCATTCGCCATCGCGGCCCGCCCGACATCGACTGCTATGCATGCCTATTTATTATTATTACCTTTCGGGGTTTTTTGCGAGGCCTTAACATACTCAAAAACTCTTGAACCAATGCACACACATTGGAACCCGGCCATCAGACGCCGCGAGGCTGGGACCCAGGCGTATGGCCACAGGGGGCTCTACGGCGCCCCCTGGGGAACGACAGTCATGAATCTGAACGCACATAGGCTCACAACATACTGTCCCTGTATTTATGAACCACACCTCTGCCCACCAGCGTAATAGCATCTCCCTAGGCACTAAGGGAATAGATACTAGACCTCTTGTTCGGCCGCTGTTATGCCATAGGGCTCCGCCAAAACAGGAAGTGAGCTATTCAGGGCTG
>NW_024877135.1:0-1775 GCF_018340385.1 Cyprinus carpio
TCAAGTCAAAAACTTTACTCTGGGATCAAAGCCCTTTTAAGTAACTCATCTACAAATTTAGGAAAAGAAGTGAATAAAACTTAGCAGAAGTTCCAAACCATGTATATGTGGTGATACAATGTATCTAATATAATTTCATTATTACAACAGAAGCCCTTTACATACCATTATCCAGTTGTTGTCTGAGAGTTTCATACACCTTCAACCTTTCCATATTTCTGTTCTGAAAGACTTATAATAAATAATGATGTTAGCATACTACCAGTGGTGGAAAGATTCACTGAGCGGTCGTAGTCATGAAATGGGGATACTTTTCGATCTTTTACTCAAGAGTGTCAAGAACCAGCATGTCTTCTCCTTCATACCAAGGGGCAAGGTCAGGCCCATCATAGTACCTCATTCCTTTTATTAAGCGAAATAATGTTGTATTAGTTTAAAGGTTTATTATTAGGTATTTATTATTTAAATTGTAACAAACAAATGTACAGACTACAGAGGTCTAGAAATTGTATTACAATAATCCTTCATATTACCATGAATAAAAATATTAAAAAAAGGCTGCCATACATTTGCTTAAAAAAGGTTTTGTGTGACGACCCCTTACAGCTTAACCACATTGGTTTTATACTAGTAAAACTAATACAAGTGCAGCTCTTTCTGCTTGCTTCTCTTTGGCGAGCAGGTGGCCATGAATTTACATTAAGATGGCAATTAAAGAATCACACAATTTACATTAAAGAATGCTTTCAGCACGCTTTCGTTTCAAACAAAACAAACATATACAGGCATAGGGGTGGCCACACAGACTTTGTAGCAAAAAAAGATGATCACGTTTATCACATCTTTACTTTCAGAAAAATGGGAATTACACTGCTTTTTACTTTGCTTTTTTTTTTTTTTTGGTGTTTCTATAGAACACCTTTCCAGACTTTGGCCTACTACTGCTACTACTTGGCTGGCTGAAGCTAAGGCCTCCTGGGTTTGGGATTTGGCCAAGCCAGCATAATCTCTTTTTAATTTTTTTCATTACTTACGTTTTACATTTTGACAATAGATCATCCAAGTCGTCCAGCGGGTTGTATTTAAAGAAAGTGCGGGCAGCCAGTTGCCCATCCCCTGTTTTAGATGTATGTACATATAAATACTTCTATTATGTAAAATTGTAGCAAAATAAGTACTTATTTTTCCGACCCAATTACTCACTTTGATTGGCTAGGTAGCTGATTAACTGACAAATTGTATTGTTTTTAAAAATGTGTTTAAAATAGTATAATCACATTTTTTAAACAAGCAGTCCCACAACTGTTAATAGCTCAAAAAGGAAGTCGTTTAATTTTACTTCACTTTGCCAACGCAAAAGCTCGCTAGTTTGCGGCCATGGCTAACTAACTTTTTAAACGTGCACTAAGACTCCTTGAAATGCATGTTCTCGTCTGTATATATAACTTAATTAGTGTAACATTTGAATAAACTGTTAAAAATATAATATATCAGATGCGGCTTACCTCCTTTTGCCATCCATCAACCGTTTCTTACACTTCCTCTGAACTGCGTGTGTGGACGTCACATGCGTCGTGGCTACGCGATAGTCCCACATGGAGTCCGTTTCCTGGCCCTGATGCCTTTTTTGTCTGAGTCCTTTTCTGCCTGATGCCTTTTGGTCTGAGTCCTTGCCTGAGTCTGTTTAGTCTGATGCAGCATGCCGGAGTCCGTTTAGTCTGATGCCTAATTGTATGAGACCTGACACCTGACGTCGTTTTTCCTGAGACCTGAAG
>NW_024877136.1:0-1812 GCF_018340385.1 Cyprinus carpio
TCATGCAGCAACACAGAGACAAGACCCTTGTCTGCTCCTCTTTACAATAAGAAGTGTTTTGCTGCCATCTGCTGGACAAATGCAGCAGCGCAGTATAAACCATGATTACTGCTGTTATTTTATTCTCAAGGGTTACCTAATGAAAACAGATCATGTTAATTTAATAAAAACTCATCAAAATAGCATTAGCAACAATATAGTTTAAACTATGGTGTAATCATATTTTATTATTTTCTTGGATTAGATCAGAAACAAATGAGTAAAATCCATTAATTCATTAAAAATTGATCATGAGAAGTGGTTCTAGTAAGTTTGTGTAAGTGTTTGGAAGTATTTCTAGGAGCTTACAGAAGTCAGTGATCAGAGCTTGTATCTGCTGTGTTCAGGTTCAGGTTTGATGCTGAATATAAGCTGCAATGTTTCTAATATCAGTCTGCTTTAAGTTTGGGTACTTGACTTTATCTCCACACTGATTCCCCAGCTGACACGGAATGCAATCACTCAGTGGAAGTGTGTCTCTTCACGCTGGAAAGAGGAGTCCAGCTCATCAAGCAGCTGCTGCTGATGATATATATGGAGAAAGAAAAATCAAAATGCTGCTTTCTGATTTGTCCACTTTGATTGTGTTTGATGATTTCCTCTGTTGTGTCTAATAAGGTAACAGTGAGTGTCATTGGCAGCTGTGAGTCTCTCTCTCTCTTTAGGGGGCTGACAGGAGCCAGTTTCTTCAGTGTGTTTGAGGAGCAGACGAGAAACTTGTGCTGAGTTCTGAGTTGATGAAGTAGTGTGTGTCGAGCTGAAGGAGAAGATGGAGAACTGTCTGATGCTGATGTTTCTGTGTTATATGGTAAAACTCATCACCTCTGGTAGGTACATATTCAGAGTCCAGAGGTAATCTATTTAAAATGAACTGAAATAATTTACATGTAATGTTACACTTTACTACATACTATGTTTGGTATGTTTCATGCTAATATGTCTCTCTCTCAGTGTAGACAGTGTGAGTGTGAGGTTGGTGAATGGCGATAATCCTGTGCTGGTCGAGTGGAGGTTTATAATGATGGTCAGTGGGGAACAGTGTGTGATTATAGCTGGGATATTGCTGATGCTGCAGTGGTGTGTAGAGAGCTGGACTGTGGGAGGCTGTAAAAGCAACAAGTAATGCTACTTTGGACAGGATCAGGACCAATTTCAATGGGTTTTGTAGATTGTAGTGGATCAGAGACTGCACTGAAAGACTGCAGTCAACAGCTTACACAGGCTGTTATCATGGTAGATGCTGGTGTGTCTGTTCAGGTAAGCTGCTCCAAACCTCAGTCTGATTATTTCATCTCTCTTTCATTTCACACTCAACAATAACATATTTATGTGGTGTTTACAAACATCACTATCAATCTCATGAAACAGGCAGTCTCTGTTTAATTGTTTTGTTCATAATAATATATTCATCTTAATTCCTTATTATCTTAAAATAAACTATGATGAAGAGAATCACCATTAAATGTCATGTGTTTTGTATATTCAGACAGTCTGATCTGACAATCTTATTTATGTTGTTTATTTAATGAAGATTATCAAATTACAGATGAAAGATAAAATTATATATCTACGGTAAGCGGGAGGGACATGTTCGTAGTTTTGTCGTGTTCACGAGATCTTTTTGTTGAGATTAACGTCATTCTTATGTTTACGAGTTTAATGTGTAAACAACTCTGCGTGACCATAGCAACCTGGGATTATCAGAGATTGATAAAACGGACCGGGCCGTTGAATTATTAGAAAAAGTCGTCAATTATTCCGTATATATTTTGC
>NW_024877137.1:0-1956 GCF_018340385.1 Cyprinus carpio
TCACCTTCTGTATAATAAAACTGATGGGGAAACTTTTTAAATCAAAACATAGTTTTGTCTTCCTGATGCTTTCAGTTGATGTGCTTTTCACAGCCTCCACTACTGTAGACAAGCTTTCAGCTACTTTCTCCACATAATCATTAGATGAATCATGCCGTTTTCGTCTCCCCCCCCCACTCCCCAACACACAGCATCACAGGCAAAACAATCTCCCGTCCAAACAGAACCCTATATGGCGAAAACCCTGTAGTAGCATGTATTTTCTCTATAAGCCATCATAGCATTAATGGCAGGAGAAGCGTGTCCCCAAGTCTGCTGGATTTACTATCCACAAATAAAAGACAACATAGGAAAGTAAAAGATGTCACGATTAAACCGGCTCCACCATCCCACGTTTGACTGTGGATGATAAGATGTAGTTTCTTGTTTTTATGCATCTGCAGCAAACCGCACAACTCAGTAAATAATTTAGATTCAAAGTTTCTACCTGATCTGAATAGATACTGCGTGGGACCCCAAATCTACACACCCCTCCTGCACCAAAACTTTGGCTATGGACACTGCTTCTTGATTTGGAAGCCTTTGACGCTTGATCCACTTTGAGAAATAATCCCGATTACTAGGATATACTTATTCTTATCTCCAGTTAAAGGCAAAGGGCCCAAGATGTCTAACCGCTACCGTTCAAAGGCGAGAAACAAAAGGGGGCTGCAAAGGGAGCAGCTTCATGTTACAGCTGAAGAGATTCTGAGATGCATTCCGTGCATTCCCTACACCACTTCTTTACATCCTCAAACCACCCAGGCCAATAGAACCGGTCTTTCACTTTTGCCTGTAATTTTGCACACCTAGATGACCACGGTAGCAGAGTTATGCAACATTTTCAACACCTCTGGAACCATCACCGCCCCGGAAGGACCTGCATTTTAATGCAGCATCTGTATTAAGAGGAGGTTTTGCGTGCACTAAACCACCCTGCGCTCAAACTCAACTGATCCCCTGCGGGCAAAAACCCCTCACTTCCACTTTTGTCTGTGCTTCAGCACGCCCCTCCTCCCCCGCAACCACAGCTGTTCTACAATCTGTAAAACGGCATCCTTCTTTTCGTGCCCCCACCAACTCATCCTCAATCTCCCCCCCGAAGAGGCCCGTTTCACCTTCTGCCCAGCACAAACAGAAGCACTAACCTCAAGCGTGGATCCTGAAAGATATTCCCACTTGGCACCAAATGATAGCTTAGCGAAAGCGTGGCATCCGCGTGCCCATGCTTTCTCCTGGTGATTGCACAGTTTTATATTGAAAACTGACCCAACTTTTCAACCCATCTAGCCAACTGTCCTTCCAGCCCTAGAAAATTATAGAAGCCACCTTAAGGAACTATGGTCAGTCCACAATATAAATTCTTTCCCAAACAGATAATGCTTGAAGTATTTAATAAAACACTACCAAACTAAAGCAACTCCTTTTTAGAGTGGTAGCATACCTAAGTTCCTGTTTTTGTTAAAGCTCGTCTTAGCATAAGCCACAACCCGGCTCTAAGCCATCCACCTCTTGTGACAAAACTGCACCAATGCCCACATCACTTTCGCATCAGTGTCACAAAATGAATGCCTTGTGCGGGTCAGGATACGCATGGGACTGGAGTTATCCTGAGAGGGCTGTTTTAAGCTGTAAAAACGCCAGCTGGCACTCACCATCCATTTAAATTTCCGACCTTTCTCCGTGAGGCTGATGTAATGGTCAGC
The DNA here is from genome assembly GCF_018340385.1 of Cyprinus carpio. NCBI lineage: Eukaryota > Metazoa > Chordata > Actinopteri > Cypriniformes > Cyprinidae > Cyprinus > Cyprinus carpio. Next base: position 1,746 of record NW_024877137.1, read on the forward strand.
GCAATTTCATGAACCCCTCAATAAATCGGCGATAATAAGATGCCAACCCCCCACCACAAAACTTCTGAACTTCAGTTTGATTCTTCGGTACAGGCCATTGTCTCACGCATCCTATTTTATCTGGGTGCTTCGTATTCCATCAGCGATGCGCGTGCCCCAAATAACGGACCTGAGTGGCAAACAATGCACATTTAGATGGTTTAACCTTCAG